>NW_025889413.1:0-1772 GCF_002878395.1 Capsicum annuum
AGTCATCAACCAAGTCACAAAACTAAACCACATTCAAAACAAAAGTTCACCTTTAAAGTACCTACACTTAGTAAATTTTAACTCACTAAGTCATCACCAAAGCCAACAAACTAAACCACATTAGAAAACCAAAAATTCACCTTTAAAGTACCTACACTTTATCAATCTCATATGACTAAACTTCAATATTTTCAAGTATCTAAACTTCGACATTTTCAAGTCACTAAGTAATCACCCAATTCACCAAACTTAATTACATTGACAAAAAAAATCATCTTTCAAAGTACCTAAACTTTAACATTTTAAACTCACTCTAAGTCATCACCCAAGTTACCAAACTAACCCACATTCAAAACGAAAATTCACTTTTAAAGTACCTACACTTAGTAAATTTCAACTCACTAAGTCATCACCAAAGTCACCAAACTAAACCACATTAGAAAATAAAAAATTCAACCATAGTCATCAAACTAAACCACATTAGAAAATAAAAACTTCACCATTAAAGTACCTACACTTTATCAATTTCATGTGACTAAACTTCAACATTTTAAATTATCTAAACTTCAACATTTTCAAGTCACTAAGTCATCATCCAAGTCACCAAACTTAATTACATTAAAAACAAAAATTCACCTTTCAAAGTACCTAAACTTCAACATTTTCAACTCACTAAGTCATCACCCAAGTCACCAAGCTAAATCACATTCAAAACAAAAGTTCATCTTTAAAGTACTTACACTTAGTAAATTTCAACTCAATAAGTCATCACCAAAGTCACCAAACTAAACCACATTAGAAAACAAAAAATTCTACATTAAAGTACCTACACTTTATCAATCTTATGTGACTAAACTTCAACATTTTCAAGTATCTAAACTTCAACATTTTCAAGTCACTTTGTCATCACCCTAGTTACCAAACATAATTACATTCAAAACAAAAATTCACCTTTCAAAGTTCATAAACTTCAACATTCTCAACTCACTAAGTCATCAACCAAGTCACCAAACTAAACCACATTCAAAACAAAAATTCACCTTTAAAGTACCTACACTTATTAAGTTTCAACTCACTAAGTCATCACCAAAGTCACCAAACTAAACTACATTAGAAAACAAAGAATTCACCTTTAAAATACCTACACTTTAGCAATTTCATGTGACTAAACTTCAACATTTTAAAGAATCTAAACTTCAACATTTTCAAATCACTAAGTCATCACCCAAGTCTCCAAACTTAACTACATTTAAAAAAAAAATTCACCTCTCAAAGTGCCTAAACTTGAACATTTTCAACTCACTAAGTCATCAACCAAGTCACCAAACTAAAACACATTCAAAACAAAATGTCACCTTTAAAGTACCTACACTTAGTAAATTTCAATTCACTAAGTCATCACCAAAGTGACCAAACTAAACCACTTTAGAAAATCAAAAATTCACCTTTAAAGTACATACACTTTATCAATCTCATGAGACTAAACTTCAACATTTTGAAGTATCTACACTTCAACATTTTCAAGTCAGTAAGTCATCAACCAAGTCACCAAACTTAATTACATTCAAAACAAAAATTCACCTTTCAAAGTGCCTAAACTTCAACATTTTCAACTTACTAAGTCATCAACCAAGTCACAAAACTAAACCACATTCAAAACAAAAGTTCACCTTTAAAGTACCTACACTTAGTAAATTTTAACTCACTAAGTCATCACCAAAGCCAACAAACTAAACCACATTAGAAAACCAAAAATTCACCTTTAAAGTACC
>NW_025889414.1:0-1186 GCF_002878395.1 Capsicum annuum
CCAATTTTCAATTTATTATTGACAATATGCACAATAGACTGGGAGAGCGGAAAAACAAGATGCATTTAATGGCAGGGAGAGTCATCCTTGCTACATAAACCTTTGCATCCATTCCCTTACATATGATGCAATTCATTAGACTCCCTGACAGAATTACCAAAACCATTAATCAAATTCAAAGAAATTTTGTTTGAGGCAGTACTGATAGAAAAAAACTCCATTTACTTAGCTGGGAGAGAATCACCATGAAAAAAGAAAGGGGGGGGGGGGGGGGGTTAGGACTCCAAAAATGTGAGAACAAAAATAAAGCTTCTCATACTAGCCTGGCTTGGAGAATGTACCATAACACTCAATTCCTTTCGGCAAAAATCCTCTACAATAAATATTGTAGACATAACTAAAGAGGTCCAAACCAAAAGAGATGTTCCAGAACTTGGAAATACATTAAAGAGGGATGGTCAACCTGCATGAAAAACCAAAGATGGACTGTCCACAAAGGGAAAAGAGTCATATTTTTCCTAGACAAATGGATCCCCAACCACCAGTCTATAAGGAGTTGTATTTCTGGCTCTTTAAATAAAAGGGGAAGACAAATTGACTGTGAGTACTATTCATAGACAAAGATCCTGAAACCTGAGTGACATATCCTTTACACTGCCCCAACACCTCCATAATAGTATCACCAATGCCTACATTCTTCGTCCTCCTATTCAAGAGGATAAACACATCTGGGACAGCTCCCCAGATGGTAAGTTCACCATGCGCAGTGCTTGCATCACCATCCAATCCAAAAAGATAGGTTCCCTCAATGAAACTGAAAAATATTTTCTTTGAATTTGGAAACTTATTAGAACCCCCAATAGGATCAAAACCTTCGTTTGTCTCCTCAACCACAATACTCTCAATTGGGAGTTACCTCAGACACCTTGGTATGGAGGTGCCAGTCCACTGCAAACCATGTACAAACCTAGAGGAAGACATCTCCCACATCTTCTTCTAATGTCCAAAAGCCATAAGTTTTTGGGGAGGCATCTTCAAAAAACATCTCCATCACTTCCTTCAACTCAGCCTCCCTCAACAACCTCAACTGGATTGAAACCTGGAAAGCCCTTCAGAACAAACCCTTCAATACCTAGTATTCTTGGAATACCATTCTTCCCTTCTACATGTGGAACATTTGGTTAAC
>NW_025889415.1:0-12815 GCF_002878395.1 Capsicum annuum
AATGCGAGTTAAGATTGCGTGTAATATACTGAATTCGGCTCTTTTTGAACTCTACGTATAACCGAAGCTTTAGTTCACCGGACTCCAGAAAATTAGGATCCAACCTTCACTAGTTTTGACCTAGTTATATTCTTATGTTTTTTCGTCTTTATAATTTTATATATATATTTTGAATAAATACAATGAGCTGTCTATCTTAAATTTGTATTCTTATGTTATTTTGTTTTCTATATCAAGTGCTATAGGTTTCTCTAGGTCTCTCATGAATTGGAATATTCAAGTGGCTCATTATTTTCAGTTATTGAAAGAAAAATAGGGAAAAATAGAAATGAAACAAACAGCTCCACATGGGATTTTCCAAGATTCTTCAATAAATAAAATGCATATCTTTTTTTTTTTTTAATTAATACATACAATGCATCTTTAAATTATTAGGATTTATAATATTAGTAGAACTATCATGATTTTTAATACAACAATATTGGTATATTCGGTAATATTTCATATAGTTGATTCTAACTTCCTTAAAATTAGTTGTAACGGTTCAGTCTATCAGTGATATCGGCTGTTTCCGGTCTATGTCTGCATGACTTTGAAACATATAACTAGAGAGCCCCTCTTATGGACTCAACGTCCTCGCTGAGGTTTGACCTACCGTATGAGATTTGCCTAGACTCAGGACTGAGGCTTTGCCCCGTCCTAAACTCAGTTTGAATTCTAACCCACATCGACAAAGCTGACATAGGAGTGACGATACCATTTGTAATGACCCAATCCATTAGTGATATTGTCTGTTCTGGGTCTAGACCCACACGACTTTAAAACGCGTCACTAGGGAGTAAGACATGTTTACTTATATACTCAGCATTTTTTATATATTTTGTCGATGTGAGACTTCTAATACTAAGATGGGGTATTACATTAGTATTTCTAGTTGAAAGTAAACAATTTTGTTGTTAATTTATTGTTAAATAACTCATAACTAATAGAATTTTTGACAATTTACCTTTAATTCACCAAATGAATTTTACTATTTAACTACACAATTCATTCCACCTAATTTCTTTTTTTAAAAAAAATATTATGATATCCATTCGAATCTATTAGGTATAAAAACTGTGGACGAAATTAAAAAGAATTATTTAATTTGTTTGTATTATTTTACAACCACAAAAATACCATGTGCTCTGCAATACTGTCTGTAAAATTAATTAATACTTTGTAATAAATGTTTTCCTTGAAATAAATTCCCCATAATTAATGAAGTAGTATATGCACAAGCACAACTAACTTCTAGATTAAAAAATGAAAATAAATGTTAAAAATATATTGATAGTATAATTTTTTTTAACACTAGATTAATCAAAATATATTTAGAGTTGGTTATTCATTCAAAGTGAATCTATAGTATACTTTTTAAATAATACTAGTTATATGTTACATTAGGTAAAGTTTATAGGTAATCTAGATGGTATTCGAAGTTTATGATTTTCTATTATGTCGATAAGTTAATATATACGAGAGTAATAGAGTTCGCAGTTGAATAATTACAAATACGTATTTTATAACTATTTTAATATATGCATATTGAGTTTAAGCAAAAGCTACATAAATTGCCGTGTACTCGCACGCGATAATGCTCAATCCAGCCTAGATAAAAATGACCTTATATTATAAGATCGTTTAGTTAATTCACAGTTAAATTTAATAAATTTCTAATACAATTACATGCATAATATTCGAAAAAGCTATTAGAATATTATAACTCTCATCCTTGGGGTAAAACTCCTTTATACTAGTTACACTCCAATATCTAAAATATTCAATTGACACTCGAACTTATATTAGTGTTACTTAAATTGAAATAGAAGAAAAAGTATTATAAATCTCAACCATTAAAAATTTAAATTATATTAATGATTGATTATTTAAATTATATTTCTGTCACATAAATTAAAATAAAAAATAATATATATTGGGTCCGTGCTGAGCATGGGCCTTCAATGTCTAAGTATATATATATATATATATATATGACCTAACCTTATCTGGGAAAACTATTTTTCATCTCTAGAATTATATAGAATATTTTTTAGGATATACTTTTTAAATTGTGAATCAATCAACCATGTGATGTGAGCTTGAAGACATCATAACTAACAAATCAAACTACTTGTTTCCTCTTTTCATTCCAAAATTTCTTCTTTAGCCCATACTATGAATTTCACTTTTTAAAAGATATGATTAAAAATGGGGATATCTGAGATAAGGTGGGAGTAACGTTGATGGAAGACAAGATGCAGAAAACGAGTTTGAGATGATTTGGGTATGTGATGAGGAGATACGTAGATGTCAGGTGCGGAGGTGTGAGAATCGGTAATGGATGGATTCAACAGTGGTAGAGGTAGACCGACGATATGGCGTGATTGCGCACCTTATTGAAGACACGACCTTTTTAGATTGTTTGTAGTATTATTTTATGATACTATAGTTCTGTTACTATCTGTTGTTGTATTACTCCTTATTGTCTTTTATATCTCTGTAACATCTTTTTTTTTGGACTATACTTTGTCTTGAACCGAGAATTTATCAAAAACCACCTCTCTACATCATCTCTAAGGGAGCGATCAATACCAGAGCGGTTAGGTGCACGTTCTATCCTTTCTATAACGCCTAACGCCTGTATACGAAGTGCTTTGTTTCATATAAATTCTTTGCTGCAATCGCTTCGATCCACCTCCTCGGTGAAAAACTCTGAGGAATTCCTACCAACAGATTTTTTTGTACTCAAAGTGAATTCGGACCGCATAAACTCCACCCTCCTCAAACTCTATTGTATAAAAATTACATTGAATATGTTGTTATGATATTATTACAAAAGAAATTAAATGAATTTGAATGGAGTATATTATTAGCATTATTGAGTTTTTGTCTTTTTGTTAAACCAAACAAACAAAAACATAACACCTATTTTTTTTCTGTTTGGACAGGCTAATAAAATTGATGTGGAAATATTCTTGCTTCTATCATTGAATCTTGGTGGTGACATCAAGTTGAAAAATTGGAAATCCTCTCCATAAAGAAAATTATTTTAAAGAATTTAATAATAGATATAACAACGATATATTCAGTAAAATTCTGCAAGTTGATTCTGGGGAGAAAGTAGAACGTATACGGAGCATATCACTTCCCGCAAAGGTAGAGAGGTTGTTTCAGAAAGAACCTCGATCGGTTCAAGTGCAACAATTCAAGTAACGTTAGTACTAGAATAAACAACGATATACATATCAGAAACGAACAAGAACAAGAAGAAAGATAATGTAATAATCGAAATACAATAAACAATGATATACATATCAGAAATAGGAACTATAATAGTACATTAGTACTGCTAGTACAACGACCGACACCAACCAATCTAACTCCTAAACCATCGAAAAGCAAGATAACACTGCACTATTTACTAACTTTTTATTTTAATATGAGTCCTCCACACCCTCGTATTTAAGATCATGTTCTTGATAATCTGAAATTGCGTCATATTTATCATCATCAGCAACAACAACATACTCAGTGTATTCCCATCAAGTGAGGTCTGTGGAGGGTAAAGTGTACGTAGTCCATTCCACTACCTCAGATGAAGTAGAGAGGCTATTTCCGATAGACCTCGGCTCAAGACAGATGCCAATATAACAAATAAAATGAAACTGCGTCATATTTATATGTTTTGAAAATATCAATTTCAATATTATACACTTTGTGAAGTTATTTGATGATCATAGTGATGGTAATATTGAAAAAGAAAAGTTGTTCTCGATTCATAAGCTGAACAAGTAAATTAAAATAACTATTTTTAATATGAGGTTCGAGTAAAATGAAACGAAGGGAGTATACACTAATCAACTAATAATGTTGTTTACAAACAAATTGCTTGGAAAATTCAGCATAGTCTTGATTAATACTATGAAAACTTTATATTATTTGTCGATTTTCGTTAATCACATTATAAATAGCCACGAAATTAATTAATTTAGAATTATACTTTCATATAGTTAATCATTAACATTTGAATGGGATGTCTGAACCATCAATATAATTATAGGTATTTAATTATGTTCGTAACATTTTGTGACAGGTCTCAACTTTTACCTAATTATGTCATTTTTTTTATTTATGCATAATTGACATTAAATATTTTTTTTTTTGTTTTATAGAAGTTGCTTGTTACTAATTTTCAGTGTATTTTATTACTAATAATTAAATATGCATAAATTTTTAATTTTGAACCCAACAATGATAACATGCTAATAATTTCTTGATAAATATAAAACTCGTAAATTTTAAATTCTGACTTCACCATATATAAACGCCACGTATCAAGAAATAGACACATCATTTAAATACAATTTGCAATTTCATAATCATATTGACCAAATAATTTAGTATGTCGTCAAATTGTGATGTAACGTGACTATGAAAATGTACTGAAGAAAAGGATAATTTTTTATTTACTTGCACGTATTTGTTAATTTGCTGTAATGATTTTTTTTTTTTGGTTCCCCTTCGGTGTCCGGTACCCGCATTGGAGCCCGATTAATCCGAATTCGCGCCGGGTAGGGCCCATTTGGGAGGTAGCGCTCCCAACAGAGTTTTCTTCATGCCCAAGGTCGAACCTTCGACCTCTGGTTAAGGGTGGAACAGCCTCATTCGCTGCACCACAATCCATGTTGATTATTTTCTGTAATGATTGATCATTACTAACTTGATTCAAAATATGAAATTTATAAATTATAGAATTTATTATTATTTTTTATATATATATAAGAATCTATTATTATATATACACATTTAATAGATTACTCAATAATGAACATACAAATTTTGGATCAAGTTTACTGAATTTTGTCGAACCCGCTCATGGTTCGACTTATTACTAAGTTAGGGATTAATTTGATTAGGAATGAGACTATTCGGAGGAAGGTGGGAGCGACATTGATGGAAGACAAGATGCGAGAAGTGCGCTTGAGATGGTTTGGGTATGTGATAAGGAGGGGCATGGATGCCTCAGTTCGGTGGTGTGAGAGATTAGCTTTGGATGATTTCAGACAGGACAGAGGTAGGCCGAAGAAGTACTGGAAGGAGGTGATTAGACATGACATGAGGCAGTTACAGTTTAACGAGGACATGATCCTAGATAGGAAGGTATGGAGAGCGCGAATCAGGGTAGAAGGTTAGTGCGTGTGGGTGAATCGTAGTCTGCTAATAGTCGTAGAACTTTGCACGCATAGGTTGGATCTCTAGTTAGGAGGGTTGGAGGAGGGGCTTGCGGTTGGGTAGTTATAGTACTGCTTTGTACGTGGGTGTCGTATTTTCTGTTATTTCACCTTATCTTATGTTTTATTACGATTATATTTACTATCTTTTTGTCTTGAGTCGGGGGTCTATCGGAAACAACCTTTCTACTTCTTTGGGGGTGGTGATATGAACTGTGTACATTTTATCCTCCCCAGTCCCCACTAGGTGGGAATACACTGAGTACGTTGTTGTTGTTGCCTTAATTTGGTTCGATATAATATATAAACGTGTCATTTAACTTGATCTCAACTTACATTGATGCACTCTAACTTTGAGTGTGTATAAATAGACAATTAAACTTTTACTACATAGTTAAATAAGTAGACACATGCATTCTGCATCCTATGCGACAATTCACACGAAATGCTACGTAGCACATCATGTAGGATAGCTGTAGGGGCGGACCCACGTGCTTTTTTTGGGTGCTCCGACACCCACTAAACTTGACATAGAATAGATATAATTATATAATAAACAGTGAAAAAATGGTATAATATATAAAAAAGCACTCAGAGAACAAAAATATGGTTGGGTGTTTAAGCTGAATTAAAGCACCCACAATTTTTAAATCCTGGATCCGCCATTGGATAGATATGTCTATCTGTTCATTTTTATGTAAATTTAAATATTTATTTGTACACACTGAAAATTAAAACATATGGATATAAATTAAGACCAAATTAAATAACACGTTTTTGTATTATGCAATTTGATTAAGTGATCAATTTTTAACGCCTTACGAGAAGAGAAAGCAAAAATAAACACGCATGCATGTGTAGTACGTGTATTTAATTTGTTCCATGTGAAATTAAATAGCTCTAATTAGCACCACTGTACATCTTATATTATAAAAAAAAGGCAGCTCGGTGCGTCAAAACCACTGCTATGCGCGGTGTTCGGGGAAGGGTTCCATCATAAGGGTGTATCGTACGCAGTTTTACCTTGCATTTCTATCAGATGCTGTTTCCAAGGTTTGAACCAGTATCCTCCTGGTCACATGGCAACAACTTTATCAGTTACAATCTTATATTATAACAAAACAAAAATTATTTGGATTACAGGGGAATAAAATCTCACATATAATATGCACCATTTGATATTCATGCATGCTTCCATTTTTAACCATATTTCTTTCTATCCAAAATAAATTTTTCCCTACAGAACAGGAATAAGGTCTGTATGCATTCTGTTCTTTTCGAGCCTCATTTTACGAAGCATTCTTAAGTATATTCACTACTAAAAAACAGAATTTAGCGACAAATATGTCTATTTTAGATTGAGCGGTGTGTGTAACTAATGATTCGTTCGTTGCACATGACACGATCAATTCGACTCAAAGAAATATATGGGTATACGTGTTGAGTAGTTATGGACTTATGGTACATGGACCATATAGTTAAAACTATTACACTTTTGGAATCTAGTATCTTATACATGAATTTGACAAATCTTCTATCAACGTGAATTATGGTCGGATGGTTATTAGACTTGTAGTCCTTTCATTGTTAATCAGGTCTCGAGTTTGAGTCTTTAAAATAAAGAAAATCTTATTGAAACTGAAGTTTTCGAAATGAATTCTACAATGCGCGATTCGAATTTATTCGAGTTCAGATGCAGATATCAGACAGTCTCTCTACCTCAGAGGTAGATATAAGGTCTGCGTGTATACTTTGTCGGTCGGATGGTTATAGATTTATAGTCCTTCCGTTCTTAATGAGGTCTCGAGTTTGAACCTTAAAAATGAAGAAAATCTTATTGAACTGATGTTTTCGAAATGAATCCTACAATGCGCGATTCGAATTTATTCGAGTTTAGATGCAGATATCGAACAGTCTCTCTAACTCAAAAGTAGATATAAAGTCTGCGTACATTCTACCTTCCTAATTTCTACTTTGTGAAATTATACTGGAAACATATCATCAACGATCTTTATAGTTTCTCACTTGATGTCCGATGTTCATATTGGACCCGATTGCATTGAAATTCATACCAAAAAACTTTAATGTTGAAAGGTAAAACGTTCCCCAACAACGATATCTCCATATTAGCAAATAGCGTCGAACCCGAGACTTCTAGTTAATAGTACTTATCACAATTTTTATTAGTATATGATGAGCTATAAACATACCAAAAACAAGTAAAAAAATAAAAACAAAAAATTACTACTTCACTTTAATTGACAAAAAATTTATTAGCCAATGGAGGCTAAGCTCCAATAAGTTACAATGTCAAACAACTATATGTACAGTAAGAATAAAAAAAATAATCAAAAGATACTATGACTTAGTAATAAAAAAAATTATTATTATCATTTTACATATTAATATTAACTATTGATTAACTTTAAATGACAGGAAGCCTTGGAGCAACTGTAAATTTATCTCTATATGACCTATAGTTCCCAGGTTCAAACCGTGAAACATTAGGGTAGACTATCAATATCACACCCCTCAGGGGTGCCCTTCTCCGGACCTAGCACGAACGCGAGACGTTTTGGGCACTGGATTGCCCTTTAATGATTAACTATAAATGACAGGAAAACTTGGAGCAACGATAAATTTGTCTCTATGTGACCTATAGTTCACAGGTTCAAACCGCGAAGCGTTAGTGTAGACCGTGAACCGTGAACGCGAGATGCTTTGGACACTAGACTGCCCTTTATTGATTAACTTAAAATGTTTTCTTTTGCTTTTTTGTGTCCATTGAACTGGACTTTTTCCCAACTTGTCTTTGTTCTCTCATCAAAGATTGTTGATAGTACCTAAAGCCCACATATAACATGAAGACTGCACAAAAAAAAATAATTGTAAATTTGTCAGAATATAAAGTTTTTTTTCCCACATATATGAAAAAATCAATCAATTACTCCTTCCGTTTCAATTTGTTTAGCATAACATTTTTTATTAGTTCGTTCAAAAAAGAACGATATATATACTTTGTATATTCAGCAAAGACAAAAATATTAGGTGATTTCTTCTGACGTTGGTTGATGGAGTTACGTCATACTTGTTGCTGGTGGGAGGTGACAAGCAGTGGCGGAGCCAGAATTTTCATTGAGGGAATTCAGAAGTACATATACGAACTAGCCGAAGGGGGTTCCACATATACTATATATGCATAAAAAATATTTTTAACCATGTCAAAATAGTATAAAAAAAGTATAATTTTCCGTCGAAGGGGGTTCGGATGAACCCCTGGAGCAAAGGTGGCTCGCCCACTGGTGACAAGTATCCCATGGAATTAATCGATGTGCACGCAAGCTGGCCCAGACATCACGATTATATCGACAAGATTAACTTAAAACATCCCATTTATTATTGTTACACCTTAGTATGAAGCTTTCCTAGCCATGCAAATGTTACGTATATTTAAGATCATAAGTTTCAAAAGTGTGCAATTCAAACTATGTTGATCGGGCTCTCTAAAAGTGTTGTCGCACCGATGTCTGATCCTCGAAATGTAGTACTTTTGAAAGATCTGACACATGCCCGACGATATTTTTGAAAAGTCGAAACAACAAAAATGTCAAAAATTGAAACTACTACTACTTTTACCTGCCCATATTCTGGCAATGATTGAAGAAAAATTCCACACTAATGTGAAGATTGCAAATCCAACTGCTTTCTTGTGAGTACATGATTCCCAAGTACCTCTAATGTATTGTATAAAAAATGTACCTTCAAATAAAAATTATAAATGAGAATAAATTCCAAATATATACCGGGAAAGCTAGAATCGTAATCCAAGTATGTATCCAACAACAACATATCCGGTGGAATTCCACGGGTGGGGTTGGCGGAAGGTAGAGTTTACTGTTTACGCAAACCTTACCTTACCTCGTGGCATAGAGAGACGAAGAAGCACAAGAAACAACAGGTAGTGATAGAAATCGGAAGACTAGTCACTACGAGAATAGAACCATAACAATATCTCTCAACAGTTGAACAGAAAAGAATGTTAAAAACAAAATTTATCATGTATATACACGTAAAAACAACTCGTTGAATCCCCTTCTTTTACATTTTTCCGTCCTAGTTGGTTCCGCCACTGTGTGTTACAACTTTATTGAATGTTCCAAAATTTGGTTATGGCGATAGCCCCACATGTTGTACCTGCCTGAGGCACTCTTGTGACAAACATGGCCAAAATTCAATTATGGCAAATTAGCCCCACGCCAACGGTTCACTATCAGATCAGAGTTGTAGTTTTCTGATTATACTAATAAGATTCCGATAGATTTTTAGAATAATGATGACTATAGTGGTTTGATAACGGTAGCATCTGCATACATCCTTCAGTCGTGAGACTCCGATTTGTGAGATTACACTGGATATTTTATTGTTGTTGTAATGGTAAACATTTAAGAAGCTAAACAAAGTATTTGATTATTCTTTTCTTTCTTACCGTGAGATGTTAACTGCGTGGAATACGAAGAGCAAACTTTAGGTATGATGAAAACTCCAAAAAAGCCTGCAAAACAAGGCGGGGGGCGGGCAGCAGCAAGTGTGGCTATAAGTGAATATCGAAAAAGGTACAAGAAATTTGTCTACTTAAGAAGTCATTAAAACTTTAACTATATGTAGACGTAACGTTTAGAGAAAAAAACTCACCCAACTTAGAGAGTTTCCAGATAGTAATATAGCTGCCAAACTTAGCCAAAAGAAACAGCAGAACTGCCATCTGCCAGAGGTAAAATTTTGTCGAATCAGTAAAACTTGTTTGCAATCTGGTCCTTACATCAATTAATACACACGACATCTACCGGTACATAGAGTTTTATCTTATGTTGGTCGGACTCTCCAAATATATCGTTGCACCCCTGTCGGATCCTCCAAAAGTGCATCACTTTTGGAGGATCAGTAACGCACTCGGCAGCACTTTGAAGGGTCCGAGCAACATAGCTTCTATCATTTAACCATATGTTGCTGCGCCTGTGTGAGGATCTTTTGAAGAGTCCAAACAATATAACCTCATATGTTGTTGCATCGATGTCGGGTTCTCCAAAAATGCACCCGTTTTGGAGGATCTGTCACGCGAAGTCCTAATAACTTGGCTTCTATCACTTAATCATGACTAATTTTTATATATATTCTCAACTCAGTAAATCACTCAACCGTAGTAAACTGATACGTTGTGATGTAAACACCAGACATTGAAATCAAATGGAAATGTATGAACTTTTCTTTACCTTCATTGTAGTTGAAGGATCCCCGAAAAAAAGCGCTCTGATCTTCAAAAGAAACTCATTTATAAAAGGAAGTATCAATTTCAGTATCCACACTGCTTCTTCTTCCCCTACGACGTACTCACTTGATTCGCCAATATCAACGGCTCTCCTATTTACACCAAAAAGAACAAGTTAAATGTTAGATAAGGTTTATTTGATAATCTCAAGATTTGTTAATTTTACAATGAGCTCAAGTCATGACGGTATATAATTTTTTCACACTATCAAGTTAAACTTGTGTCACTCGGACTTTACAAATATGCTGCTGCACCTACGTCAGCTCATCCAAACTCCAAGAATACACTTTCGGAGGATCCATCGCGCATGGATATGTGTTTTCAAGAGTACGAGCAACACAGAGTTAAAACTGACTTGTAACGATCGGCAACTTTTCATAGCAAATATGATATATAACCACAAATATAGGGTAATAGTAATGTGTCATAACAGGTTAAATTCTATTGACAATATAAAAAAAAAAATTCATTGTCACTACGTATAATATAAATATTTTTTCAAAATTATACCTGTGAATGAGGGATCTAAAGAGAAAAATTGCAGCAAGATTGACCAGACCCAAGTACGAGAGCACAGAAATGAAGCTGCAAATGCCATTATTAAGAATGATTCACTTCAGTATCTTTTGTTAAAATGATTCAAGAACGAAGAAATAGAAATCTCATGTTTTCGAGTTAAAGGTCGTAATTACCTGATATTGAAATCTTGAGTATATGAAGATGAAACGATAACAAAGATTCCAATTCCAAAGACTAATGCTGATTTTGATACATTTCTCCACATCACTAAATCAACTGTGGAAAGAAGTTTAAATGAAAATCAGAGCCAATACTTGCAAAATAAATACTTATCAGTACGGACAGGGTGTTTAAAATAGACTAAAGAATTTAACTTGAGCAGTTCCGCTATTGTTCCAATTTATGTGTAATGGGAAACACTAATGATAGTAAACAGTTATTGTTTCATTTTCTTTCTCTTTGAAACGATTATAAGGAGGGCGGTATACTCCACCTAAATACTCGTATGTAGCTCCTGAACTAACTAAGGTATAATTGCGAACATTATTGAGGTGTGTTTCCAGATTACAGGTGATAGGTGACTGCCAAACTCGGGAAAGCAAGAGCAGTTTCCACTCCGTGCGTACTGACTAAGGGTAATTACCTGTCACTTGCACAACATTTTAATAGAGGGAAAGCTAGCGGCGAAGTCATTGGACCAATAACAGTAGGCACAAGTAGCTTGAAATCAAAGTGAGAAATGTGTGTACGAAAGACACATGTCATGCATTCATTGATTTAGTATAAATATTGAGTATGAATACATTTTTATCATAGATGCAGTATCACATTGAATTCTAAGAAGATATTAAAATATTAAACTTACCCATGCTTTGTAATTTGCTATGTTGTCTACACTGGAATTCATCCGAATCAGGAACTGAAAAAGCAACAAGATTGATCAAGGTATTCAGTATCAAACTTTGAAAGGCCGACGGGTATATGCGACACGCGTACAACAACATTTTTGGAAAGTCCGAACAACATTGAATGAAAAAAAGCATAGAGAGTAAATGCATATACCTGATTTGGTTCTTGTTGGACTAGGATGAATTTTAGCATGGACTAATGCAGGAGGGGACTGTTTCTTGTTAATTGAAGACATTGGTATTTGCCTTTTGTTATTGTACTGAAACTTCTTATCTTCAATCACAATCTTTTTAGGCTTATTTTGTTCTTGTACTCTAATTTCTTTAACAATTTCGATTCCCTCATCAATTTCTCCCTCCAATACATCATCCCATTCTTCATCACCTTTGGTATCATCTCCATTTTCAAGATTCTTTTCCAACTTATTTGCACATTTAGCCTCAGATACCACATTGCTTGTGATGAATTTCTCTTCACACGAACCAAACTCCTCAGATTTTGTCTTCTTAATACCAATCGATCCTTCAAGATTCACACTTGACTCCTCATCAAGATTGGATTTTTTCAACATTCTTACATCAAGATTGGATTTTTTCACATTCCCATTAACAGACTCAGATTTCAGCTTTCTCAGCTCAGACTTTTTCTTGTTCTGAATTGGGATTTTTCTACCAACCCCGTCAGCAGAAACACTCAAATCTTTACACTTTTCATCCAAATTTTGCCTCGAATCAGACCTTCTACTAGCAATCTGAATTGGTTTTCCATCAAAGCTCTCATCTTTCCAA
>NW_025889415.1:15815-48943 GCF_002878395.1 Capsicum annuum
AGTATATTGTCTTGTTGTTCGTATTAATAATCATAATGTTGTCTTTAGTTTTTTAGAGTTCTGTTGATGTCCGTTATTTTGAGTAGATTGATTAAAAAAAAGGGACCGACCTCTCTCATCGGTAGATAAGAGTATCTTGTCTTGTTGTTCGTATTAATCATCGTAATATTGTGTCTTTAGTTTCTTGGAGTTTTGTTGATGTTCGTTGTTTCGTTTTGAAACGGAGAAAGTATCTCATTATTTTTTAATTCCACATTAAATATAAAATAATAATTTTAAAATAATGTATTTTCCAACCAAACGAGCTGCATTAGTAGTACACATGAAGAAGTGTCCTTCCTTAATGAGCCCTATAACGCATAATTTGAATTAATCAGGACTTCAATGCAGGGATCGAACACTGGAAAACCAAAAAGCATTACTATTTTTATCTTTTTGGCCTTATCCAACAATCTAAAATTTGGCCATAGAAAAGCTGTCTTCTTCCTTCCACCGACACTTACTATTTGCAATATTTTAATAAGAATATAAAATATTAAAAGTTTCTATTTACATTTAAAAATCATTCACATATATTACTCCCTCCGTCCCAAATTATGTATCATCATTTTCTTTTTAATCCGTCCCAAAATAAGTATCGCCTTTCCTTATTTGGAAACTTTTTAAAGACACAATTACAGTTTTATCCTTATTGATCCCACTTAATTAAAAAAAAATATATTGACACATTTTTTGATAAAAGATAATTTGGTAAACTTTATTAAGTTTTTTCTTATTTCTTAAACTTCGCGTCCGGTCAAATAACGACACATAAAATGGGACGAAGGGAGTATTACGTTTTTCACTACAAAAGATATTATATTTTATACGAGAAAAGACTCAGATATGTCATCGAACTTTGAAAAAAACCTCATCTATTATGTTATCCGTTTAAAGTTTGGTTTATTTATGTTATTGTCGTTACAAAAAAGGCTCACGCCATTTGTTTTTAACAATCTAGTTTGGTGGTTTTTGGCAAAACCATTTTGTACACGTGGTCAACAATGATTCGTCCACATCATTAATTAAATTAGCCAAACAAATTTTAAGAGAAAAAGTTCAAATATGCCATTAAACTATCAGAAATTGCTCATTTATGCTATCAGCTAAAAGTTTTGTTCATTCGAGCCATCGCCATTATAAAACTAGCTAATCCATGTGATTACTTTTTAATGGCGACAAAACTATTTTTGAAAACTCACCGTTAAAAAAGTAATCACATGGATGAGCTCAGTAACGGAGCCATAATTTTCACTAAGGGGTTCATAAGTGAACATACAAACTAACCGAAGGAGTTCAATATATACTATATACACATAAAAAATAATTTTAGTTATGTAAATATAGTGTAATTTTCGGTTGAAAAACCTCTATCTAAAAAGTAGCTCCGCTCGTGATGAACTGATTTTATAATGACGATAATATGAATGAGCCGAACTTTTAACAAGCGAAACGAAAAAAGTGAAACAAGTGAATACCACGCCAAACAGGGCATTAATTGGAGGTCTCAAAAAGTAAACATAATCCATCAGCCAAAATTAGATTACACCTCATGCGCTCTTTGACGGCGGTGGCGGCACCTTTCCACCCTACTCCGGTAAGTCCACCGTCCTTCCTCCAGTCGACGGCGTTGCCGCTGAGCTTGTCGTCTCCTCCATAGATTTCATTTTCAAATCGAATTTATTTTTTTGTTTTATTTTTTGCACTTGATTTACTTATATTTACTGTTATATAGTTGTATTCTAGTTTTCATTTCATTACGAAACGTCTAATGGGATTAGTTTGTTTAAAGATTAACTGATCAAGTATTTGGTGAAGTGATATATTTGCTATTAGGGGTCGTTTGGTAGAGTGTACAAGAATAATATAAAATATGGTTTATTAGTAATGCTTGTATTAGTAATGCTTTGTGTTAGTTATGCTTGTATTTTTCTTATGCAATGTTTGGTTCGATGTATTAAAAAAAACATGAATTACATAATTTTTTAATTTTTTTTTTTTACATAATTCCCTCAATATATATGTTAGAAAGGATGCAGAATTTTTTTTGAGGGATAATAGGGTCTTTAAGCATGTTAATGCATGCATTAGATCCATTGTATTACTAATGCCATTGATTTTGAGATATTAGTAAGACACACCTCAATACACAATAGAGTGCATTAGTTATACATAGGGTAAAAAGGTATACCAAACAAGGTACTGCTAATACACATTAAACTAGTGCATGCATTATCATTTCAACTATATAAGTCAGCTGTGTGCTCAGGCATGGACCAACTGTAATTGTTGATGTTGAGAAAGAGTTCCTAGAGTTGAGCTGAGCTGTATACTTGCAATGCATAAATAAGTGACTATTAGTCTTCCATGTCAGGTTGCATAGAAAGCATCTAGGGACTAGCGTCTTTCCTTGCTTCTGAAGGACCTCTAGGGTAAGACATGCTCTTTTGATCACTAGCCAAGTGAAACACTTCATCTTTGTAGGAATCAAGCCTCTCCATATGGTCTTCCATTGATAGTTATTATTTCCAAGTCCCCCTTGTATCCATCTTTTGTATGCACTATTAACTGTGAACTTTTCATCCTTGCCGTGCTTCCAAATGATCATGTCTGGTACATTTGTGTCTAGTTTAGTTCTTTCCTGTTTTTCCAGGAGAGCCACCCTACATACTTCCAGTCATTGAGAGTAGCCTTCTGAAAGAGATTCCACCCGTGTGCAGACCAACATTTATTGACCCTACCTGCTGGATTGGTGCTAATTGAGAAGAGGTCTTGAAATAACTCAGTCAAAGGAGTTTGATCAATCCAACCATCTTTCGAAAACTTGAACTTGTTGCCATTTCCCACTTTGAGAATCACATTTTCTTCCATGTTCAATTTTTGTTACTATCTATTGTTTTCGGATAGTTCGAATGACGTATTATTTTGCTGTAGTACTTTTTCTTTTATTATTTGTTGTTTTTTATATTATCTATTGTCTTTTGTACTCCCATTACATTTTTTAAGACTATTTTTGTCTTGAGCCCAGGGTCTATCGGAAACGGCCTTTATACCTCATCTATGAGATAGAGGTATGGTCTCCGTACATTCTATCCCGGAGGACCCTACTTTGTGGGAATACACCGGTATGTTATTGTTGACAGAGGTGATCTGCCTTTTTGGTAGAATCCTCAGTTGTGAATCATCAAACAAATGAACTTCAGTTTTCTTTGTGTTTGGGGATTTATTTTCTTGGATATAACTAAACATTTCTTCAAATGCTTTAAGATCATCATGCATACACTAAAGATATTCTTGTTTCTTAATTTTCAGATCACATTCTACTAATTAGAAGATGGTATTTTATCGTGGTGTAAAACGTCCTATTTCAATCATATACAAGAGTTTAAATAGTTCTATATGTTTTGGACACGGCTATTCTACCTTGAGACGTAATGGAAATTCCATTGCCGAGTCTAGAGGATATTTTCACAAACATGGGAATGGGCCTAGAACATTTGCAGTCTCTATTAGGGGATATTCAGCCGAGATTTCCTCGTCGGAGCAGATGAACTTAATAAAGCTGCTGAGAGAAAGAACAAGTGCTCCAATAAAAGAAGTCAAAGCTGCTCTTGTCACTAGCAATTGGGATATTGGCAAGTGTACAAATCATTTGTTTTTTCCTTACTCAACTTCCTATTATTCATTGCCATTCTTGGTTTAGAATGAAGTGATAATATCTCTTCAATGCAGAGGCTGCTCAGAAAGACCTAAGAAAAAGAGGGATAGTTCTTGCATCAAAGAAGTCGTCTCGAACTGCTGCTGAAGGGTTGCTTGCCTTGGCACAGAATGAAAAGAAGGCAGCTGTGATTGAACTTAACTGTGAAACAGATTTTGTTGCAAGGAATGAAATTTTTCAATACTTGGTTAGTACGAGAGCTTCTGCCCCTACTTAATTTTTCTGGTTAGAGTAAATATTGAGACAAAGTTCTATGTAACGCTGTTACTGCATCTGGATGAACATGAAATAGGAAAGCTGAACTAGATACTTATTCTATAACTGATACTTTCCAGATACAAATTGAATGTTAGGTCTGAGTATTCCTAGTTTTTATAAGAAATTTTAACTTGGGATAGTTTATTAAGTTGGAGTTTGTAATATGGGTTATAGATACTTATTCTATAACTGATACTTTCTGTCATGTTTTTAGATGTAGGGAGGAGTAAAAGTGGGACTCTTTTAAACTTGTCATACATACTCCCTCCGTTTCATATTACTTGGTCCTTGTTGACCTGAAACACCCCTTAAGAAATCTTTAGTTAAAGGTGTATTTTACTAAACTAACCTTATTAATGATGTTTTGAAACTCTAAAATTTGACTACTACTTATTGAATACTGAGGGTAGTATGGTAAAAGATGTAATAAAGCTCTTGATTTGCTAAAATGGACAAGTAAAATGAAACATATATTTTTAGCATAGGGGTCAAGTAATTTGAAACAGAGGGAGTATTAAGGATATTCCATTTTAAGGAAATTGATTTTAGTTGTGGCACAACTTGGGCGAAAAGTATAATATGTTCTCTGAACAGAGAGAGTACATATTTCGCTTAGATTTTGCAAGAGAATCCTCATATTTATGGTTTTGGAGATTGTATTTTCATTAATGGTCCTTTAAATAGGTTTTTATAGCTTTGTACTCTTGTACTTTTCAAACCTGTTTTAAAAACGTTTTCTCGAGCCGAGGGTCTTATCGGAAACATCCTCTCTAGTCTCTACCCTACCCAAGGTAGGTAAGGTTTGCATACACCCTCCCTCCCCAGACCCCACTTATTGGATCACACTGGGGATATATTGTTGTTTCTGTTGTCCTCTAAATAAGTTTCTGGGATATATTGTTGTTTCTGTTGTCCTCTAAATAAGTTTCTATGACAACAATATACCCCGTATATTCCCACAAAATGGAGTCTAAACAAGTTTCTTTTTGACATAATTTAGTAGTAACCTTCCTCTACCCTCCCATGCGATACTGTCTCATAGAGTTGTTATTTTATATATGCATCATGAATAGGCCTCATCTTTGGCAAAATTGGCATTGCTGCTTGAAGGCTCAGGACAGTCTTTTGCTGCTTTTCCTGTTGGACATCTGGAGGTAAATGGTCTTCATAGTCTTTCTCTACATGAGGCTAATCCATGTCTTTTTCTAATTCTCACATATGGTATATATTTACTGTTTACACTAGTTTTAGGACCTCAAAGTATCATCATGTTTAACATTTGGATATTTTGTACACGTATGTAATTACTTTTAATATTGATTATTAGGAGTTTTCAGTTAATTTATGCTTTCATGTAGAAGCATCCTGACAACTGGAGCTGTCTAGTTTTCATATTGCAAGTTTAAATCCTCTTGTGTTTGTGCAGCTCTGCTTATCTATCAAAGATCAGAACCCTTTAAATTCTTTGTTTTCTACAGGAGTTGAAGCTGAACCTTGACCATCCTAAATTGAGTGGAGAAAAAAGTGTGCAAAATGCAATAGCTGAAGTAGCTGCAATGATGGGGGAGAATGTCAAACTAAGAAGAGGGTTTGCAGTGTCTGCTCCATCGCTTGGTGTGATATCAACGTATCTACATACAAGCCCTCGGCCAGGTAGAATCCATATAAGATGCCTTGATGTATCCAAGGCATATTTCACACATTTTTTTTTCTTTTTGTTTGTGCATGTTCGGATTTGTAAATGAAATTATTTTTTTGATAAAGTAAATGTTTCATTAAAGGCATCAAGAAGATGCAAATTAGTTACAAAAGGATTTGTAAATGAAATTATATATGTGTATATTAAGCATACTGGAGCTTTTGAGTGGAAAAGCTTCTCCCCTGATAAAAAATGACCCCTTCGCTTGCTGACTAGGGAAATGTGCACCAGTTCCCCCCTTCCTCTAATTCTCTTTTTGGTAAGGCCCCTCATCACTTAGACAATTTTTAACATGGAGAAAAGTTTTTCTTCCACTGCTGGTGCTAAATCTTTGAACTCATAATACTAGCGAAGTAGTCGTTTTATTAGCAAAATTGATATTATCACTGGTGATATTTGAAGCTGTCAGTGCTGGATATTGACATGTCAAAAAGTATCATTTATGTTGTTAATGTGGTCCCTGAGTTGGAGGTACTGGCTGATATTATGTGTTGCAATACCAGTTCATTTTCTTGCAATACCAGTTCATTTTCTACCACCGATCTTGGCCTTTCTGAGGGCTAGACATAGGTCAACTGAAATATGGAATGTGGTCATTGAAAAATTTGAGAAAAGATTGGCTATCTGACAACAAAAATATCTTTCTTTAGGTGGTGGACTAATTTTTATAAGTAATGCTTTGGACAATGTTGCCTAATTTATGCCCCTCCTTCCAATTCCAACCAAAGTACAAAAAACTGCTTGATAGACTCAAATATCCTTTCATGTGGGAGTGCACCGGGCTGCCCTTTACCCCACTTTGTGGGAATACACTGGGTATGTTGTTGTTTGTGGGAGGGCAACAGTAAAATTCATAAGTTCCACAGTGTTAAATGCCCTAAAGTTATACTTCTAAATCTCTTGGGGGCTTGGTGGTGAAGGAGTTGGCGTTACACAACAAGAGCATGGTAGTGAAATGGCATTGAAGGTATTTGGTCTTTGGAAGGACGTAGTTCAAGCCAAGTATGGTTGTAATTGTCACTGGTGCTCCAATACTGTTAGATCACCTTATGGATGTGAGCTGTGGAGGGTATCAGGAATCTGTGGGATGAGTTCGCCCTCAAGTCATCATTTTAGGTGGGAAATGTGGGTCACATTCTATTTTGGAAAGATCAATGGATGGCCATACCACCCTGAAGGATGCTTATCTAAGATTGTTCTCAATTGCAACTAATTCAGTCTCTACCCTTGCACCTGGAAGGGTGGGGGTGGGGGTGTACATGAAATCCAAGTTAAAGAAAAGGAATCTGAGTGATTGGAAGACCTGATAACACTTCTTGGTAGCCTTCAGTATTGACTAATCAATACTCAAAGTAGGGACAAACTCAAATGGGACAGCAGTATGGGTGAGTCATACTCAGTCAGTGCTAGTTATCATACTTTGAGCTCTAACAAAGAATTGATTGATCACTGGCCTTGGAGACTTTAGGGAAGAGACTAAATTGTCCCCAAAAGTTAGTGTTTTCAGTTGGATAATTGTAAATGGTGCATTCCTATCCTAACTCAAGGCAATCTCATCAGAAGGAGACGTTTTCAGTTAACAGATGCCATATCGTCTTTGCAATGCCGAAACAATCGATCAGACGATCACCTGTTCCTCCATTGTCCAGTGCAGCAGACATATGGACTATGTTTCTAACACTTTTGGACTGCAATGGACTATGCCATGCAATGTCAGGGAAGCTGTTGTCAGCTGGAATTTCCTGGAAAGTTGAGGATTCAATCCAGAAGATCTGGTCTATGGTTCCTGCAACTATTTTGTGGTGCCTATGGATGGAAAGGAATCAAAGATTCTTTGATGGTATCTCAATTGCCAGTTATTTTCTCAATCACATGTTTGGTTTCCCTCTTTTGTTGGGTTAATCTTACCCCTGAGTGTAACTCTGATCAATTTTTGGATCTTATCAACTCCCTAGTCTTATGATAGCTGATATCTTCTTTTATTTTGTAATCTATGCATCTTCTGGCTGCTTTTGCTATTAATGTATCAGTTCATAATGAAAAACTGGAGCTTTGATATTTGAAGTAATAGTAGATTTAACACTTGTGAGACTATGCAGGTGTTGGACGTATTGCCGGGATGTTATCACTTGAAGTAGAAGATAAGAATGTCTCACAAGATGCACTTCAGCGTGTTGGATCAGAATTAGCAATGCATGTTGTTGCTGCAAAGCCATTGTTCTTGACGAAAGAAGATGTTTCCTCTGATGCGCTACACAATGAACGCGAGATTCTCAAATCTCAGGTACTTATCAATGCAGACTTATGACTTATTTCTGTTGGGTTCATGTGGAAATATAGGATTTGTGAAATCAAAGACTGATAGACCACTAAAATCTGATCTACGATGCTTGTGGTCAGAAAAATGCTTGTTATACATTGTCATTCCTTTCTTTCTTTTCTTTTTCCTTTTCCTTTTTGGGTTGGGGGTGGTTACGGAAGTATGGAAGGTGGTTGGAGCATTCTTATCTTGTAATCTAATAGCTTTGTTTCTTTCTATTTGATGCTGTGAAACACTTTAAAGAACCTTGAATACTTCATTTAAGATATAGGGCATGTAGATTTTTCCTACATATAAAAAGCAAATGTTACTCAAGGATATGACATGTCCTATTCTTCATTTTTGTTATACTTTAGTAATGCTCAGATAGTTTCTTTTGCTGTCATTTTTAAAACAAAGACAGTGATGTGTCTCTAGAAGTTTGGTAACTAGAAGTTGCACTGCATCAACTGTTAGGACCCAGGAGATTATTCCAATGCTTCAATATGTTTCATCAACGTCAGCAGCAACCCATATCTTTTTGATCAATTATGAAGCGTGCGCCCATTATATGTGCATCATCTTGTAAGGTTTTGTAAATTCAAATTCTAAGTACTTATTTTGTTTTCCTTTACAGGCAGAGAGTTCCGGGAAGCCTCAGATTGCCATAGAAAAAATGGTTGAAGGTCGTTTGCGCAAGTATTTTGAGGAAGTAGTTTTCATGGAGCAGAAATTTATTGTGAATGACACAATGAGTGTCAAGGTAAGAAAGTAATCGTTTAGCTGGGATGCCATTTTGCTAGATTTCTGTTTCTACTCCTTTTCACTAGAAGATCACGTTCTCGTCACAGTCCAAACTTCTCTTTTGAATACCCGATATTTTCATAGAATAGTTCCTTGATGCTTGTTAGTGTGCATTCAGGACCAAGATGAAAATCCAAACTAGAGGTAGATGTACCACATCTGGACTTGGGGGCTCTATTACTTTAATTGCTTTTGATATGGCTTGGGTGTTAGAATTGGTATGAAAATGGGTCAGATATACCCTCTCTTATCTAGGTTGGGCTATTGTAATTGTTACCAAGATATGCACCATTTATCCTGCTCATGTGGGTTGGGGTGTGTGTCCTAATTCAAAATGGTCACTAACTGAAAGTGTTGGTACATAAGATCAGATTAGGGACCTTTTATTACCAGATTTTCGCTCAAAGTTTGTAACCAGCTTTTCTCTCAAACTGCTCCATGATCTTTCGGCGATAAGCGAAAGCCACTGTAAAATGCCAAGGCCTGCTGATGATTTAAGTGCAAAATGCAACCAAATACACATGTTAGTGACTATAAATGCAGAATGAAGACAGATAATTGTATGTTTCTGAATGTATATAAAAAATTGGAGAATTTTTTTTTCTCGAAATCGGTAACTTTGTATTTATATATCAGAGAAGAGTAGTACATGGGTTGTACTACAACCATATGTACAAAAACCTATCATCCTATGTCTATAATGAGCCTAGAACTTCAATAATAGAGACAGGATCATTAGACTAAATCTGATTACACCAGAAACACACAGTCAAGATACAATTCAGCTTGATCTGCTGTATGCTATTTTCTGTTTTCTCAAGACACCTAGCATTTCTCTCCCGCCATATAGTCCACCATATACTGGCTGGAATGATTCCCCATCTGCTTATGCTATTGGCCAGTATCCCTCTCTCTTCCCAGCTTTGAAGTGTCTGTGTGATCTTTCCTGTTATGGACCAAGATATACCTCTCAAGTTTAAAACATCCTCCATAGTTGACATGTAAAGTTACAATGCAAAAATAGGTTGCTTACAGTTTCTGGCTTCTCCCCACACAACAAACATGCAGGATCTAATGTCATCCTCATCTTCATTAAGTTGTCCTTTGTGAGAACAGCCTCTTTATACAAGAGACAGACAAAACAGACTACTTTATAATGAATTTTGACCCTCTAGATTTTCTTCCATGGCCAGTTGATGGTCGGTTGGTTAGGGAGATTCAGTTTCTTGTATGCTTTGCTAACCTTGTATGTGCCTTTCTCATTGCCCTGCCACCATAGCTCATCTTCCCCCTCCTATGTTCCATTGAACTGGCCAATTGTGTTGAAAAACTCTGCCACTCTTGGAATTCCCCAATCATTTATCTGTCTTCTGAAGGTGATATCCCACCCTTCATGTGTCCACATTTCTGCTATAGTAATGTGTTGTTGTGTTGCTATGTATGCAAGTTTGGAAAGAGGTTTTCCAGGATACTTGCTTCATGCCATTTCTCTTTCCAAAGTCTTGTCTTTCCCCATTGTTCACTTTGATTTTGGTGTTGCTCTTAAGCTCATTCCGGAGTGTTCTGATAGATCTCCACAAGATGATTCCATATGGTTCAGTAACTTCTTTTGTCATCCACCTGTCTTTCTCCTCATATTTTGCTTCAATGACTTTCCCCAATGGTTGTTGCTTGCCATTTCAATACCTCCAGAGCCACATCATTCTAAAAGCCTTATTGTGATTTTTCAAGTTCTTTATCCCCTCCCCCCCCCAAACCTCTATCTCTTTTCTGCAATCACCTCCTTCTGTTTCCCTTCCATAGGAACTTCCTTCTGACCTTGTCCAATCTATTGATAATCCCTGCAGGTGTTGGAAATAGAGACATAATGTATGTTGCAATGGAATCTAGCACAGAGTTGATAAGTGTTACTCTGCCTCCAAGGGACAAGTATTTGTCCCTTCATCTGGCCAGTTTCTTCTCACATTTTTCAATCACTGTATTCTAAGTCCTAGAAGATTTGGATTTAGCTCCTAAAGGCATTTGCAAGTATGTGGTTGGAAGTATTCCCACCTGTCCACCCAGTATTGTATTTGAAACCTCAATGTTGGCTTCATTATTTATCGGATATAGGAAACTGTTTTTCCAATTAATATGTAGTCCAGAAATCCCTTCAAACAAAACCAAAATCACCCTCAGATACTTGATTTGATCTTCTTCAGCCCCACAGAAGATGAGTGTATCATCAACGTATTGCATTGCGGATGAGTCACTTTCTAGGCTTTCTCTGCCTAATCTAGCCACATTAAATCCTCTGATCCAACCATTTGTATTAACAGTGTTAACCATGTTGTTTAGACCCTCCATTGCTAGCAAGCATAGGAAAGGCGAGGGGGGATCCCCGAACTCTTTTGAGCTCTAAAGAATCCAGCAGGTGCTCCATTAACCAGAACTGAAATTTTACTGTTGAAATACAATATTTTATCCAATGTATCCACTTTTACCCAAACCTCGTCATCTCCAAAGCTCCCAAAAGATAGCCCCAATTCACATGATCATAGGCCCTTTCTATGTCTAATTTACAGAGAATTCCTGCTTTTTTCTGACCGAGTCTTGATCCCACAGCTTCATTAGCAACTAAGACTGCATCCGTGATTTGTCTATCCTTGATAAATGTCATTTGTTGAGAGTCTACCAGCTTTTCCATTACACCTTTCTGTAAGCACCTTGGAGAAAATTTTATACATGCTTCCAGTCAGACTGATTAGTCTGAAATCTCTCAATTCAGAGGCTCCTTTCTTCTTTGGTATCATGCTATGAAAGTTGCATTGAAGCTTTTTTCAAACATTTCTTGATCATAGCAATTTTGAAAAGCCTTCATGATGTCTTCAGTATTTGAAATCTCCTATACTAAAAGCCATTTAAATTTAATTCCTTGTGCACTCTACTCCACTCCTTGAATTTATTTTTCAAAGCTTTCATTTTGCAAGCCAGAATAAAATCAGGTCTCCCCTCAAGTTTGAAATTGTTCCACCATTCTCTAACTTTATCTATGAAGCCTCAGTATCAAGCCACCAATTTTCAAATTTAAAGTGTTTTTTATTTCTGTTCCAAGCAACTCCCTGTAAAGCAATAGGAATATGATCTGAAATGATTCTCTGCAATGGGATCTGTTTCAAGTTATTGAAACTTTTAGCCCATTCTTCTGAAATCAGGATTCTGTCAATTCTGGTTGCTGCTTCAGGATTATCTCCTTTATACCATGTGTATGTTGCATTTTCCATTTGAAGATCAATTGTATATAAATCTTCAATGAAATAAAAAATTTTCTTCATTCCTTTGTTCTTCTGGTACAATTTCTCTTTTCAAAGATGAACCTGCAAACATTGAAATCCCCACATATAGCCCATAGTCCTTCAATTAGATCTCTAATAGCTCCAATTTCCTCCCACACTGACCTCCTTTCGATGTAGCAATTGGGTGCATATATACCAGTAATGTAACACGAAAAATTTTGAAGCTGTGCTTCAAATTTGACAAAAATCGTATACATTCCAGTCTCCAGCACCTCCTCCTTCCACACTCTGCTGTCCCACATTAAAAGAGTTCCCCCCCCCCCCCCCCCCCCCCCCACGGTTCTACTAGCCTCCCAGCATGCAGATCTTACCCATCTACCTCCCAATAATTGCTTTACCATTTCTGTGATTTCCCCCTCCAGTTTCGTTTCTTGAAAGCAGCATATATGTGCATTCCAGTTTAAAACCATACTCTTAATTAACCTTCTTTTGTCTCTACAATTTAGTCCCCTAACATTCCATGAGATTAGTTTGAACTGCATAAGCACTTTGCAGGTTGATCTTCCCCTTACCTCTGTTTCCGCTACTTTTGAATTTGACATCAAAATCTACCTAGCTTGTAAGACCTGCGTCCATTTGAATCTTGTCTTCGTACAAATAACTGCAGATTCATTCTTCTTGCTGCTCTGCTGCTATCCACCTGTAGTAGTAGTTCCAGGGCTGCTTCATGCCCCTGAAAATCTGCCCCCAACAGCTTCCCAATTATCGTCAAATTTTGCTGTACCCATAGGGATATTTGTTTCTCTTTCTCCTGTAATGCTAATTGAGATCTATGTTGCTCGGACTCTTCATAATGTCATCTGGTGCGTGTCGGACTCTTCAAAATGTCATCTGGTGCGTGTCGGATCCTTCAAAAGTAGTGCATTTCTGAATGATCCTATATGGTTGCGGCCACATTTTTGGAGAGTCCGAGCAACTTAGATTGAGATTGGATGATTAAGGGTTCTGCATCTTGAACCTCCCAATTCTCAATTACAACATCTGAGTCTTGAACTGCCAGTACCATTTGCCCTTCTTCAGATACTTTGTCTTTCTCCGCTAGACTTACTTGATTATCTTTCTCCACCATCATTATTCTGGATCCCCCCTCACCTTCTCCAGTTGTTATCGCCATTGTTTATCGCCCCTTTGCATGTCTCTTTGCACTGTGTTCTTTTTATCAAGGCTATACAAGTCTTCATAGAACCTGTCACAGTTAATATATGATGTACCCAGACTTCCTATTTGATTAATATGGAGAAGATGGGTTCCAGTGATCAGAAGAAGAACCACCGTTGGGGTTTTGGGTTGAAATGGGAATTGTGCCTGAGAGAGAAAATTCTTTAAAAAATTTAAATGGCTTTTAGTATAGGAGATTTCAAAAAATACTGTATTGAATAACAACAGCAAAGGAATTAAAAATATTCCTGCACTCATAATTTTTGGCCGACACCTCTGAAAGCATAGTTCCTGTCTTCCTCCCTCTTTGAGCTTGTCCATTTGTCGGGTGATCCACCTTTTTATGGAGTTTATCCAAGTTCAGGCAATCTTTCTGGTATCGAAACTGCATGAGCAACTACAGAAAAAGAACAACACAACAAAACGATAGAATCAAGAAGACTGAAATAAGGCATCAGAGGAAGCACTGATAAGCTTGTTACTTATGTTGCAGTCAATTAAAATTACAATAGCATGTTAATTATGTGGAAGAACCATATTGAATCAAGTCGAAGAACCATCTTAAATTTTTGATTCAGATGCAAATATAAAGTTTTAATTTCGAACTTAGATTTATCTGGTTTTCTTATACTAAGTTCAGAAATTGTCTTTTCACATACTAGGATGTCCATCCATAACTTTCTCCTACTACTCCAGCCTCCATGGCTTTAATAGGTACCACTAGAGTTATAGGCCTCAATCTCTTATTCGTCTTACTCTAACATCAACATGCTCTTCTTCTATATAACTATGCGCAGAACGGGAGCTTGATGCTAGGTTTGGACAGTTCTTGCTGGTTCTGTTTGTCACCTTTTTGCAATTCTCAGTTGGTTGCTTATCACTTCGATTAGCCCTGTATATCTGTTTCTATTACAGATTCTTTATCAGTTGAATTTATTTGTGATCATTAATAAATTGTTTTTGATGAACATACAGAGAGCACAATGGCCTCATAAATGAACTTTTTTAAAAAAATAAAAAAAATAAAGAACAGGCATTTGATTGCTTGTTTATACAAGTGCATGAAACACCCTACCTGGTCGCGCTTTAGGGCTTTACAGCTCCTTCAACAATTGCAACGAAGATCTTACATCTGTGGAAGTAATAACTTAAACCAGTTTATGTTATTTGGCTTGGGAGCCCATCTTCTGAAAATTGAACGAGTTGTTGTAAGGACTTGCACTTGTATTGGCCCAACTACTGTTGCAAATATGGAGTTAGTGGCTAGGCTAGATGTTGCAGACATCCTTTTGTTCATGTTTTCATCTCTTGTTTAATTGAATCTTTTATGTTGTGTTGGGTCCTATCTAGATGTATTTCTGTATCTACATATGTTTGGAGATTTGTGCAAGGCAGCGTATCACCTTGAAGGAAGGAAGATAACTTGATCTTCCCTTTCAATTGTCGGATTACTCCATCCTGAAAGAAAGTAAATGTTTGTTATAAACATCAAATTACTTTTTTGCTCTGGTTTTCCGAGGATGTTATTTTGTTTAGTTGGTTATACAACCACGTTTTAGATTCTACCATCTTGCAGATTGTAATTTGCATCGTTTCGTACATGTACTGGATTCTCATACGGTGTTTATATAGATGATTAACTAATTGACTCCTCTATGGAAAACTTGCAGACATTGTTAAGCAATCTATCCAAGGATGTTGGTTCACCCGTTAAGATAGGAAGCTTTCTAAGAATGGAAGTTGGCGAAGGACTTCAGGGGTAAATATATACACGATACTTTTGAACTTCAATTCTCTAGTTTTCCGGGTTAAATTATCTCGGAGAAAAAAGTTATATATGCTTCCTTTAATTTTCATCTTGTTGCTAAGCCTTGGAACTTCTATCTTGAATTTAATGACACAATTGCGCCACCTGCCAGTTCAAGCAGGAATATTATTTAAGCTTCACAAAGTTGTGGGTTTTTCTTCTATCAATGGGTGTTTTCCCCTCTTTCCTGCCTGTTTTTCTTGTCATGCTTTTCATTGTTGGTGAGACAAGCATTTTACTAACAAAATAACTCCATAATGACAGTTACTTAACCTTTATTATACGACACAGATTCTGTCGTAACATGTCAGGAAAAGATAATAGAAGAGTTTATTCTGTTCTCTGAAGTAGGTATTCAGGGCTGCAAATGTTGTGCCATCAGGCCCTGCCTTGTCCTATAACTCGTTTTTGCGTAGTTTGACTCCTGTATGTATTTGGTTATAATCTTGCAGGCTTGAAGCATCGACTGAAAGTGAACCTTTTGCTAATGCTGCTTGAGATGAATAACTGATGTTACGATCGTGAGAGAACTCCCCAAGACACTCTACTTGCTAGTTTTTGATCTTCTGATTATAGTCTTCATGATGGCACTGCAGAACGGAGTCTATACGCGCTAGCTTACCCTGAGGAGGTTTTGTATTACACTTTTGAATTTTCATAGTCAATAGTGTAAAAGAATAAGGTCTTGATTGATCTAGCGTTTTGGTCTACTGGTAAGAGAGCAACACGTGATGGTGGGTTAGGTTCATATCATGGATAGTAGACTGATAACTAAGAGGAGTGTACAAGAGTATGATGTTTACTAATTACTAGTCTGACTATTCATCATGAAAGTGAAGTCCCTTAATGCTTTCATTTCATTGTTCTCTGCCTCAAATTCTAGTCTTAACTCCTTTTAGTGGTACGTTTAATTCATTATTTGCCCTTTGCTTGAAAGTTGCTTGCCTTAGAGAATCGAGTTTACACATTGAGATGAACTTATCGAGTTATTATGCATATACTTTGGGTGATTTGCAAAAAAATCCAATCGTTTTGGTCTCAGAACCAAGCAATTTTCTCATATGCACAAGGAACCTAAAGGTTATATGTTTCACATGGAGAGCTCTCGAAGGAGGTTGTCTAACTCAATACAATCTCTGAACAAAGGAACTTCCAATTGGTCAATAGATGCTACTTGTGTTTGCAGCACAACTCAGAGTCCATCAACAGGTTATTCCTACACTCTCCAGTGGCTGCTGATATGCAAGTATGTTCCAATCAACAACAAAAAACCCAGTGTATTCCCACAAAGTGGGGTCTGAGGAGGGTAAGATGTACACAGTCCATACTGCTGAGAGGCTGTTTCCGATAGATACCCAGCTCAAGACAAGTATGTTCCTATCAATCTTGGGAAATGCAAGTATCAGCAAAAGTATGGATTAAGTTGGTCTCAACCTCAAGAAAATATGGAAGATGATCCTAGCTTGTATATTTTGGTATCTATGGAAACATCAAACCACCTGCTGAAATCTAAATGCCTTTTTAGCATGAGCACTCTCTTCCCTATAACTAGTGTTGTTACCCCACCTATGGTTCGACAAGAGGGAGTAGCTTGGACGCTAAGCACCCCTCTCTTCCAACCTTGAGGTTGTGAATTCGAGTAGCAAGGGAGAAAAAGGGTCGGAGCTCCTAAGGAGGGGTTACCAAAAAAGAGTTGCATGGCTCAACAAAGAAAGAAGCATTTATTGCTATTGAAGTATAGACTATGTTACAAGCATCTTAGTAGTGCTAAGCTTTTTGCTTGTTCACTTCCATTAGTTCGACCTGCTTTGTACTAAAAAAGTGACACAATAGGAAGAATTTGTTCAAACTATTATTGAAAGATTAAATTACAAATATTATGTACAAATATTTAAGAACACAAGTACAATTTAAATAGATCAAATAAAAAGAAATGGATGGAGTAATTAGTAGCTTGTTTCCACGTTTACCTTTAGTCATAAAATGGAGAGATACCAATAAGATGCAGAGAAATATAAATTAGAAGAATTATATAATGAGTGATAACATAGTCAAATTACCCTTTAGTTAATGTTCCTTAATAGTAAAATTTTAATAAATCAAACAAATTACACTCACTCCGTTCCAAATTGGGATGTACCATTTTGCCTCTTTTAATTGTGTCTTGTTGTTAGTTTCAATATTGATGGATGACTAATACCGAAACACCATTTATATTCTTAATGGTGTACTCTTAATGGTACTCATCTTTGCAATATTTTTCAAGAATACTAATAATAAGGAGTAATCAATTACAATAAGGGTATAATGGGAAAAAAGATTGTCTTGTCTTGATAAGTAAAAAAGGACAAGTAAAATGGGACAACAAATTAAGAAATTTGGGACGAATAAAATGGGGACGGAGGAAGCATTATTAATAATCTCAAATTTCAAGAACAACCTTTTACATTCCTTACATAGATCGATGCATGGAGAAAATTAATCATGGAAAAACTAAACAGACACCAAAGCTCTTCATATGCCAAATGTATTACACTGCATTTTTTAGTTCTATATATACCATTTACTTTAGTATAAGTACAACTTCATTTTCAGTAATCTGCATTTACATTCTTGATAATGAGTACTCCAAAAGGTAGAGTGAAACTCAATGTTGGTGGCAGAATCTTTGAAACTACAGTAACAACCTTAGAAATTGCTGGCGAAGATTCTCTATTTCGAGCCATGTTAGATAAGAATTGGAACCCACATTCTGATTCGGATTTTACCGAACACTTGATCGATAGAAATCCTGATTGTTTTGGTGTCCTTCTGGACTTACTCAGAACAGGAGAGCTTTATATTCCTCCAAAGAGGCTGAATATTATGGCATTCTGGATCATGTCAGGTCTTCGATGGCAATAGGCCTCGGTTGGCACGATCCATATCGGGCTGGTCAGTAAGGGATGGTGAGATCACTCGAGCCATTCAAGCCAGCCCGAGTGGCGGGTGCTGTGCGGCTCATGGTAGTATAGTTCACGTGTACGACTGGATGCTAGAAGAATGCTGTGCAATCAATCTCGATTACAATGAGGTGAACAATCTTTGTTGGATTGATTCCGAAAATATTGTGGTTAGCACTGATGAAAAGCTTGGGAGTGGAGGCATGGGGTTATTTAATGCTTCCACAGGAGAGTTAAGGTATAAATTTCAAGTTACTGATAAATTGAAAGGTTATACATCAGGTGCACTTGGTTTTAGCCCAGATAACAAGTTGTTCTCTAGTTGTACTGGGCCTGGCGATCAACATGGGATAGATTTCCTCGATGGATCACCATACCGATCTCAAAACAATGCAAGCAGTTGCAGTGGCTACATGGTACCAAATGTTTGATGGTTTCTAGTTTCAATCCGAGGAATAGTATCAGCCTGTTTGATGTTAGGAAAAACAGTGTGGTTTGGTCATGGTCGAGTGAGTACTGGAGTTACTATGAGGATGATCAAACCAAGCAGCTTCGAGATGTGGTAGCAATAGAGGAGCGTAGTTCAATTTGTGTAGTAGATTGGAACGAGTGTCTCCGTTTCATGGATTTGAGGAGTACTGATGGAGTTGTGAATTGGCGAAATTCTATCAAGGATATTAAACCTTCCTTCTTCTTGTAGGAATGATGATATTAACTCTCATTATGACCAGCAGGAATGTTGTTATCCCAAGCTGGCATTTCACGAGGGGCAATTCTTCTCATCAATGAACGATACTATCTCAGTTCATTGTGGTTCTGATTGGGTTCCAACATCACAGTTTCAACAGAGTCGCGGTGGTCCAATTTGGGGTTTTTCAATTGGGGGCGCTCGCCTTTTTGCTCTTCATAGAAACGAATATGTGCTTGATGTATGGGACGCTCCCCGTTCACCAGTTAATTAATCTATATTCTCTTTTTCAATAGGTTGTTAGAGTTGATGGATCAAAGAAAGTACTATGCTTTTGAAGGACAATTATCATAGAATGATCAAATTGAAGTTTTATTTACTTTCTTTGTTCAACAGATAGATTACCTTACAGAAATTCTCAGACATAGGTCCTGTCATTTTTCGACCTGGACAGCTCGTGTACAACTTTCTCCGTTCCTTTGCTAATATATTGCATTTCCTTCGCCAAAAATTTCAGTTGTATCTGAACAAAATTGGTATTCACTCAGTAATTGCATCCGTAAAGTAAAGATAACAATGTCATCAGCCGGTTCAAGTAAAGATACCTTTGATGCAGGTTCCAAGCTGGAAAGATCTTTAGAAAACTCGAGTAGTTCAGGCGATTTGTCAGCGAGTATCTGTCGGAGGCTTGCTAAGATCAAGTGTTAGAGGAAAAAGCGATATCAATGAGATGAAAATTGTAGCAGTAAACATTTCATCCGGGAAAATTTGTAATCCCATTATTCTGATCTTGTCAATCTATTTCAAGTGAAGATCTTTACCTTGCAAAGATGATGTATGAGAGTCATCTTATTGCTCCATGAACGGGTGTCATTTAGTTTGAGGAGGCTATCCAACTAGAATCCAGCAACAGAGATTAGACGGTTTGGTGTGTGGGCCTGGGGCCAGTTGCGGATGTGGGAGAAAATTGACAGGTTGCCCCCCCGGGGGTTGTGGAGCGGATGTAGGTGGTCCAGTGAGGCTGCCTGGTCCATTTTGGTGGTCAAACGGGCGAAACGGCGTGAACAACTATTTTTGGATCGTTTCTGTGGGTGTTAGCCCACGTTTCGTTGGGTGGGCCTGGGGCACAGCGACAGATGTAGGCAAAAATCGACAGGCGGCCCCTCCGGTGGGCTGAGGAGCGGATATGGGTGCATTTGAGTGGTCAAACGGGTGAAACGGCGCGAACGGGAAATTTCTAGGCCATCTTGATTCGTTGGGTGGGATCGGGGTCCAGTAGTGGATGTCGGCTAAAATCGATAAATGGCCCCCTGGGGCTGTGGAGTATTTATGGGTCGTCCGACGCCGCCGCCTGGGCCATTTGGTCGGTCAAACGGGCGAAACGGCATGAACAAGCTATTTTTAGGTCATTTCGGTGGGTTTAGCCCATGACTCGTTGGGTACGCCCAGGGCAAAACAGTAGATGTGGGCGAAAATCGAGAGGCAGCCCTCCCGACGGCTGTAGAGCAGATGAGGGTGGTTTAGTGGGGCCGCCAGGGCTATTTTGGTGGTCAAATGATCGAAATGGCGTTAAAGGGCCGTTTCGGTGGGCGTCAGCCCACGGTTTATTAGGTAGGCCCGAGGCTCGACGGCAGATATGGGTAAAAATAGACAGGCAACCCTCCGAAGGATGTAGAGAAAATATTGGTAGTCCGATATAGCCAACTAGTCTGTTTGAGTGGTCAAACGACTGAAATAGCACGAACGAAGGCCAAAATTGATAGGCGGCTCACAGTGAGAACGTGAAACGGATGTGGGTGGTCCAGAAGGGCCGCCTAGGCCATTTAGGTGGTCGTACGAGTGAAACAACATGAATGGACCATTTTGGGTCGTTTTGGTGGATGTTAGCGCACGGTTCTCGGGGTGGGCCTGGGGACCAAGTGAGTCTTGGGTCGAAATCGACCGGTGGCCCTCAGCAGGCTCAAGAGAGGCCTAGGGTAGCCCAGCGAGGTCGTTTGGGTTGTTAAACGGGCGAAACGACGCAATGGGCTATTTTTTATTTGGTGTTTATCCATTTTAATGTCAATTGATATTTTTACAAAAATTATTCTTTTGTATACAATTCTATTTATTGAGACAAGACACAAAGCACGTACACATGATTAGTACATAAAAATAAAGTACGATAAAAAGGTCAACAAAAAATAGGGAGTGAAAGGAGAGAGAGAAAAGTAATTACAAATTGGTGAAATTTTAAACCTTTATAACTTTGCGCTCGAATGTCTTTTTGACGCAATCTTTTTTTGAATTTGCGTATCTTTTTAAGATGTATGCGGATCAACTGCCAGAAAGCAGTTTGGTCGAGCTGATTTTGCAAAAAATGGTTTTTATCCCATTCATTCGACACTATTCCCCAATTCGGTACGAAATTTTCATTCTTCTTTAGCCAAAAATTTGATTAAAAGTAAACGATTTGAAGAGAAAAATAGCATGGTAAGGCGGATGTGAATGTCGATTTCGACATTTGTGAGTCAATTTTCGTAAATGAGGTAGATAGCCCACGGTTTCGAAGTGGGCTAGGGCTAGGGGAGCGGCCTAGCTTGGGCCATTTTGGTTATCTGGGCGGTTTGGGTGGTCAAACAGGCAAAACGGCGCGATCAGAGCATTTTCTGACCAAATTGGTGTGCTATATAGCCCACGATTTTGGGGGTGGGCCCGAGGTTCGAGCGTGATTTTGGTCAAAAATCGATCTGGCTGCCCCAAGCAGGCTGGGGAGCAGCCTAGTGTGGGCTATTTTTGTTTTCTGGACGGTTTGGATAGTCAAACGATGCGAACGGGGTATTTTCGAGCTAAATCTGTGTGCAATAGCCCACGGTTTTAGAGGTGGGCCCGAGGTTCGAGTGGGATTTTGGCTGAAAATCGATCGCGCTGCCCCAGGCACGCAGGAGAGCGACCAAGTGCAGGCCATTTTGTTTTTTTGGGCGGTTTGGATGGTCAAATGGGAGAAACAGTGCGAACGGGGCATTTTCGGGCCAAATCGGTGTGCTATAGCCCACGGTTTTGAGGGTGCGCTAAAGTTTCATTCGTAATTTTGGCCAAAAATCGACTGGGCTACCCCAAACAGGCTGGGGAGTGGCTTAGTATGGGCTATTTGGGTTTCTGGGCGATTTGGGTGGTCAAACAAGCAAAACAACGCGAACGGGATATTTTCGGACTAAATTGGTGTGTTATAGCCTACGATTTTGGGGGTGGGCTAGGTATTTGGGCGTGATTTTTGCTGAAAATCAATCGGGATGCCCCAGCCAAGTTAGGAAGCGGCCTAGTGTGGGCCATTTTGGTTTTCTGAGCGGTTTGGGTGGTCAAACAGGCGAAACAGCGCAAACGGGGCATTTTGAGACAAATCGGTGTGTTGTAGCCCATGGTTTCAGGGGTGCGTTAGGGGTTCAGGAATTATTGTGGCCGAAAATCGATCGGGCTGCCCTAGGTAGGTTGGAGCGCAGCCTAGTGTGGGCCATTTTGGTTTTCTGGACGGTTTGGGTGGTCAAACGGGCCAAACGGTGTGAACGGTGCGTTTTTGGGCCAAATGGGTGTGCTATACCCACAGTTTTGGGGGTGGGCTCGGGGTTTGGGTGTTATTTTGGCCAAAAATAGATCGGGCTTCCCTAGGCAGGCTGGGAAGCGGCCTAGTGTGGGCTATTTTGGTTTTCTGGGTAATTTGGGTGGTCAAAGGGGCAAAACTGTGCGAATGGGGCATTTTCGGGCAAAATTGGTGTGCTATAGCGCACAATTTCAGGGGTGGGCAAGGGGTCCGGGCGTGATTTTGGTCGAAAATCGATCGGGCTGCCCCAGGCAGGCTGGAGAGTGGCCTAGTGTGGGTTATTTTGGTTTTCTGGGTCGTTTGGGTAATCAAACAAGTGAAACGGCGTGAGCGGGGCATTTTCGGGCCAAATGGGTGTGCTATACCCATGATTTTGTGGGTGGGCTCGGGGTTCAGGCGTGATTTTGGCCAAAAATTGATCGGGCTACCCCAGGCAGGCTGGGAAGCGGCCTAGTGTGGGCCATTTTGGTTTTCTGGGCAGTTTGGGTGGTCAAACAGGCAAAACGATGCGAACGGGGCATTTTCAGGTCGAATCGGTGTGCTAAATCCCATGATTTCGAGGGTGGACTCAAGGTTCGGACGTGATTTTGGTCAAAAATTGATCAGGCTGCCATACGCAGGCTGGGGAGCAGCCTAGTATGGGCCATTTTGTTTTTTTGGACGGTTGGGGTGGTCAAATGGGCGAAACGACACGAACCGAGAATTTTTGGGTCAAATCGATGTGCAATAGCCCTCGGTTTATAGGGGGAGGGTCTAGGCATCGAGGCATGATTTTGCCTTAAAATTGAAATGGTGTGAACGAGGCATTTTCGATCCAAATCAGTGCGCTATAGTCCATGGTTTCAGGGGTGGGCCCGGGGTTCGAGCGTGATTTTGACCAAAAATTGATGGGGCTGCCCCAGATACGTTGGGGAATGGCCTAGTATGGGCCATTTTGGTGTTCTGGGCGGTTTGGGTAGTTAAATGGGCAAACCGACGCAAATGGGGCATTTTCGGGCCAAATCGATTTGCTACAGCCCACGGTTTTTGGGATGAGTTCGGGGTTCGGGCGTGATTTTGGCCGAAAATCTATCGAGCTGCCCCAGGTAGGATAGAAAATGACCTAGCGTGAGCCATTTTGGTTTCTGGTCGGTTTATGTGGTCAAACGGGCGAAATGGCGTGAATGAGGCATTTTTGGGCCAAATCGGTGTGCTATTGCCACGATTTCGGGGGTGTGCCTGGGGTTCGGGTGTAATTTTGGCCAAAAATTGACTGGGCTGCCTCGGCAAGCTGGGGAGCAGCCTAGTGTAGGCCATTTTGGTTTTCTGGGCGGTTTGGGTGGTCAAACGGGCTAATCGATGCAAACGGGGCATTTTCGAACTAAATTTGTGTGCTCTAGCCCACGATTTTGGGGGTGGCTTCGGGCGTGATTTTGGTCGAAAATCGATCGAGCTACCCCAGGCAGGCTGGGGGGCGACCTAGTATGGGGAATTTTGGTTTTCTGGGCGTTTTGGGTGGTCAAACAAACAAAACGCCATGAACGGGGCATTTTCAAGTCAAATCGGTGTGCTATAGCTTATGGTTTTGGGGGTGGGCTCGGGGTTCGGGCGTGATTTTAGCCAAAAATCGACCTGGCTACCCCAGGCATGCTGGGGAGCGGCCTAGTATAGGCCATTTTGATTTTCTGGGCGGCTAGGGTGGTTAAGCGGGCAAAACGGCGCGAATGGGGTATTTTCTGGCTAAATCGGTGTGCTAAATCCTATGGTTTCAGGGGTGGGCTATGAGTTCGGGCGTGATTTTTGCCAAAAATCGATCGGGCTTCCCCAAGCAGATTGGAGAGCGACCTTGTGTAGGCCATTTTGGTTTTCTGGGCGGTTTGGATGGTTAAAAGGGTGAAACAGCACGATCGGTGCATTTTCTGGTCAAATCGTTGTGCTATTGCCTACGGGTTTGGGGGTAGGCTAGGGGTTCATTCGTGATTTTGGTAGAAAATCAACTGGGCTGCCCCGGACAGGCTGGGGAGTGGCTTAGTATGGGCTATTTTGGTTTTCTGGGCGATTTTGGTGGTCAAACAGGCGAAACGGTGTGAACGGGGCATTTTCGGGCCAAATCGGTGTTCTATAGCCCATGATTTTGGGGGTGGGCTAGGTATTCGGGCGTGATTTTGGCTGAAAATCAATCGAGATTCCCCAGCTAGGCTGGAAGCGGCTTAGTGTGGGCCATTTTGGTTTTCTGGGCAATTTGGGTAGTCAAACAAGCGAAACGGCCCACGGTTTTGGGGGTAGGCTAGGGGTCCGGGCGTGGGTTTGTACGAAAATCAATCAGGCTACCCCAGGCAGGTTGGATGGTGGCCTAGTGTAGGCTATTTTGGTTTTCTAGGCGGTTTGGGTGGTCAAACGGACGAAACGGCATGAACAGGGTATTTTTGGGCCAAATGGGTGTGCTATACCCGCGGTTTTGGGGGTGGGATCGGGATTCAGGTGTGATTTTGGCCTAAAATTGACCGGGCTTCCCCAGGCAGGCTGGGGAGCGGCCTAGTGTGGGCCATTTTGATTTTCTGGGCGGTTTGGGTGGTCAAACGGGTGAAACAGTGCGAACGGGGAATTTTTAGGCCATATTGATGTGCTATAGCCCATGGTTTTGGGGGTGGGCGAGGGGTCCAGGCATGATTTTGGTCGAAAATCGATAGGGCTGCCCCAGGCAGGTAGGAGATCGGCCTAGTGTGGGTTATTTTGGTTTTTTGGGCCGTTTGGGTGGTCAAACTGGTGAAACGGTGCCAACGGAGCATTTTTGGCTGAAAATTGACCGGACTTTGGCTGAAAATTGACCGGACTGCCCCAGGCATACTGGGGAGCGGCTTAGTGTGAGCTATTTTGATTTTTTGGGTGGTTCGGGTGATCAAACAGTCGAAACGACACGAACGAGGCATTTTCGGGCCTATTTGGTGTGCTTTAGCCCACGATTTTGGGGTTGGGCTCAAGGTTCGGACATAATTTTGGCCAAAAATCGATCGAGCTTCCATAGGCAGGCTGGGTAGCAGTCTAGTGTAGGTTATTTTGGTTTTCTGGGCGGTTAGGGTGGTCAAAAGGGTGAAATGATGTGAACCGGTCATTTTGGGGTCAAATCGATGTGCAATAGCTCACTGTTTCGAGGGGGGAAGGTAGGGGCTAGGGGTCCAGGCCTGATTTTGGCTAAAAATCGATTGGGCTACCCCATCTAGGCTGGGAAGTGGCCTAGTGTGGACTATTTTGTTTTTCTTGGCGGTTTGTGTGGTCAAACGGGCGAAATGGTGTGAAGGGGGCATTTTCGGGCCAAATCGGTGCGTTTTAGCCTACGATTTCAGGGGTGGGCTCGGGGTTCGGGCGTGATTTTGGTTAAAAATCGATCGGGCTACCCCAGGCACGTTGGGGAAAGGCCTAGTGTGGGCTATTTTGGTGTTCTGGCCTGTTTGGATAGTTAAACAGTCAAAATGGCGTAAACGGAGCATTTTCGAGCCAAATCGATGTGCCCTAGCCCACAGTTTCGGGAGTGGGTTTGGGGTCCGGGCATGATTTTGGTTGAAAATCAATCGGGTTGCCCTAGGCAAGATGAGGAGCGGCCTAGTGTAGGCTATTTTGTTTTCTGGTTGGTTTGTGTGGTCAAACTGGCAAAATAGCGTGAACGAGGCATTTTCGGGCCAAATCGGTATGCTATAACCCACGATTTCGGGGATGAGCCTAGGGTCCGGGCGTGATTTTAGCCGAAAATCTACCGGCCTGCCCCAAGCAGGGTGGGGAGCAGACTAGTGTAGGCCATTTTGATTTTCTAGGCGATTTGGGTGGTTAAACAGGCTAATATAAGTGAATGGGGCATTTTCGAACCAAATTAGTGTGCTATAGCCCACGATTTTGAGGGTGGGCCTGGGCGTGATTTTGGCCAAAAATCGATCGAGCTGCCCCAGGCCGGCTGGGGAGCGGCCTAGTGTGGGCCATTTTGGTTTTCTGGGCGGTTTAGATGGTCAAACGAGCGAAACAGTGCGAACGGGGGCAATTTTGGGCAAATCGGTGTGCTATAGCCTACGGTTTTGGGGTGGGCCTGGGATTCGGGCGTGATTTTAGCCAAAAATTAACCTGGCTGCCCCAGGCATGCTGGGGAGTAGCCTAGTGTGGGCCATTTTAGTTTTTTGGGCGGCTAGGGTGTTCAAACAGGCAAAACGACCCGAATGGGGCATTTTCTGGCTAAATTGATGTGCTATATCCCACGGTTTCGGGGGTGGGCTATGAGTTCAGGCGTGATTTTTGCCAAAAATTGATTAGACAGTCCCAGGTAGATTGGGGAGCGCCTAGTGTGGGATATTTTGTTATTTTGGGCTGCTTTAATGGTCAAACGAGTGAAACGGCATGAATGGGGCATTTTTGGGCTAAATCGGTGCGCTATAGCCTACAGTTTTAGGGGTGGGCCCGGGGTTCGAGCGTTATTTTAGCCAAAAATTGATCGGGCTGCCCCAAACAGGTTGGGGAACAACCTAGTGTGGGCAATTTTAGTTTTCTAGGCGGTTTGGGTGGTCAAACTTTGAAACGTTGCGAACGGAGCATTTTCACACCAAATCGGTGTGCTATAGCCCACGATTTTGGGGGTGTGCCCTGGGTCCAGGCGTGATTTTGGGCAAAAATCGACTGGGCTTCCCTTGAATGGCTGGGGAGCGGCCTAGTATGGGCCATTTTGGTTTTCTGGGCGGTTTGGGTGGTCAAACGGGCGAAACGACGTGAATGGGGTGTTATTAGGCTAAATTGGTGTGCTGTAGTCTACGGTTTAGGGGTGGGCCCAGGGTTCAGGTGTAATTTTGACCAAAAATCGATCGGGATGCCCTAGGCACGTTGAGGAGCGACCTAGTGTGGGCCATTTTGGTTTACTGGACAATTTGGGCAGTCAAATGAGCAAAACGGCGCGAAGGAGGCATTTTCGAGCCAAATCCATGTGCTATAGCCCACGGTTTTGGGGGTGGGCTAGGGTACGACCGTGATTTTGGTCGAAAATTAATCGGGCTGCCCCGAGCCGGCTGGTGAGCGACCTAGTGTGGGCCATTTTGGTTTTCTGGTTGGTTTGGGCGGTCAAACGGGCGAAACGGCATAAACGGGGCATTTTTGGGCTAAATCGGTGTGCTATAGCCTACTGTTTCTGGGGTGGGTTAGGGTTCCGGGCGTGATTTTGGGAAAAAATCGATCGGGCTGCCCCTAGCAGGTTGGGGATCGGCCTTGTGTGGGCTATTTTACTTTTCTCAGCGGTTTGGGTGGTCAAATGGGAAAAACGACATTAACAGGGCATTTTTCAGGCCAAATCGGTGTTCTATAGCCCACATTTTTCGGGGTGGGCTAGGGGTCCTTGCATAATTTTGGCCGAAAATAGATCGAGCTGCCCCAGGCAGGTTGGGGGAGGTCTAGTGTGTGCCATCTTGGTTTTCGGGTGGGTTTGGGTAGTCAAACGTGCGAAACGGCGTGAATGAGGCATTTTTGGGCCAAATCAGTGTGCTATAGCCCACGGTTTCAGGGATGGGCTCGGGGTTCGGGCGTGATTTTGGCCAAAAATTAACCCGACTGCCCCAAGCAGGATGGAGAGCAGCCTAGTGTGGGCTATTTTTGTTTTCTGGGCGGTTTGTTTGGTCAAATAGGTGAAACAACTTGAATGGGACATTTTTAGGCTAAATCGGTGTGCTATTGCCAACGATTTTAGTGGTGGGCCCGAGGTCCGGATATGATTTTGGCCTAAAATTGACCGAGTTACCCTTGGCAGGCTGGGGAGCGGCCTAGTGTGGGCTATTTTGTTTGTTTGGGCCACTTGGGAGGTCAAATGGGCAAAATGACGCGAATGGGTCTTTTTCAGGCTAAATCGGTGTGCTATAGCCTACGATTTCAAGGGTGGTCTAGGGGTCTAAGCGTTATTTTGGACAAAAATTGACCGGGTTTCCCCAGGCAAGCTGGGGAGCGGCCTAGTGTGGGCCATATTTGTTCTTTGGGCGGCTTGGGTGGTCAAACGGGCGAAACAACACGAACTAGGCCTTTTCGGGCTAAATCGGTGTGCTATAGCCCATGGTTTTGAGGGTGGGCTAGGGTTCTAGGTATGATTTTGGACAAAAATCGACTGGGATGCCCCAGGCAGGCTGGGGAGCGGCCTAGTGTGGGCCATAATGTTTTTCTGGGCAGTTTGGGTGTTCAAATGGGCGAAACATCGTAAACGGGGCATTTTCGGGCCAAATTGATTTGCTATAACATATGGTTTTGGGGTTGGGCCCGGACTTTGGTCATGATTTTAGTTGAAAATTAAATGAGCTACCCCAGGGATGCTGAGGAGCGGCCTAGTGTGGGCTATTTTGGTTTTCTGGGCAGTTTGGGTGGTCAAACGGGCGAAACGGCGCGAATGGAGCATTTTCGGGCCAAATCAATTTGCTATAGCCCACAGTTTTGGGGGTGGACTTGGGGTACGGGCGTGATTTTGGTCAAAAATTGACCAGGCTGCCCAGGCCGAATTGGGATCGGCATAGTGTGGGCCATTTTGTTTTGTAGCGGTTTGGGTAGTCAAACGAGCGAAACGACGTGCTATAGCCCACGATTTTGGGGTGGGCCCGGGGTTCGAGCGTTATTTTTGCCAAAAATCAACAAGACTGCCCAAGGCAGGCTATGGAGTAGCTTAGTGTAGGCCATTTTGGTTTTCTGGGCGGTTTGGGTGGTCAAATGGACAAAACAATGCTATTCTGGGCGATTTGGGTGGTCAAAGGGGCGAAACAGCATGAACGGGGCATTTTCAGGCCAAATCGGTGTGTTCTAGCCCACAATTTTGGGGTGGGCCTGGGGTTTGAGCGTGATTTTGATCAAAAGTCGACCGGGCTTCCCTAGGCACGCGAGGAGCAGCCTAGTGTGGGTCATTTTAGTTTTTTGGGCGGTTTGGGTAGTCAAACGAGCGAAATGGCGCGAATGAGGCATTTTCAGGCTAATTCGATGTGCTATTGCCTACGATTTTGGGGATGGGCTCGAGGTTGGGGCATGATTTTGGCCAAAATTTGACTGGGCTGCCCTAGGTTGGCTGAGGAGTGGCCTATTAGGGGCGATTTAGGTTTTCTGGGCGGTTTGGGTGGTCAAACGGGCGAAACGGCATGAACGGGGCATTTTCAGGCCAAATCCGTGTGCTATAGCCCACGGTTTTGGGGGTGGGCTAGGTGTTCGGGCATGATTTTGGCTTAAAATCAAACGGGATGCCCTAGCCAGCTTGGGGAGCTGCATAGTATGGGCTATTTTAGTTTTCTGGGCAGTTTGGGTAGTCAGATGGGCGAAACAGTACGAATAGGGCATTTTTAGGCCAAATCGGTGTGCTATAGCCCACGTTTTTTGGGGGTGGGCTAAGGGTCCGGGGTTGATTTTGGTCGAAAATTGATTGGGCTACCCCATGCAGGCTGATAAACGTCCTAGTATGTGACATTTTATTTTTCTGGGCAGTTAGGGTGGTCAAACGGGTGAAGCGGCGCGAATGAGGCTTTTTTGGGCTAAATCAGTGTTCTATAGCCCATGGTTTCGGGGGTGGGCTAGGGGTCCGATCGTGATTTTGGCTGAAAATCGACCGAGCTATCCCAGGGAGGTTGGAGAGTGTCCTAGTATGGGCCATTTTGGTTTTCTGGGCGGTTTAGGTAGTCAAACAGGCAAAACGGTGTGAACGATGCTTTTTCGGGCTATATCGGTGTGCTATAGTCTACGGTATTGGGGGTGGGCTAGGGGTCCAAGTGTGATTTTTGTCAAAAATCAACCGGGCTTCCCCAAGCAGGTTAGGGAGCGGCCTAGTATGGGCCATTTTGACTTTCTGGATGGTTTTATGGTCAAACAGGCGAAACAGCACGAACGGAGCATTTTTGGGCCAAATCGGTGTGCTATAGCCTAAGGTTTCGGGGGGTGGGGTAGGGGTCCGAGCGTGATTTTAGCCGAAAATTAACCGGGCAGCCCCAGATAGGCTGGAGTGTGGCTTAGTTTGTTCTAATTTGCTTTTCTGGGCGGTTTGGCTGGTAAAACGGGCGAAATGATACGAACGAGGCATTTTCAGGCCAAATCGGTGTGCTATTGCCCACGATTTCAAGGGTGGGCTAGCGGTCCGGGTGTGATTTTTTATGAAAATTGATCGAGATACCCCAGGTAGGCTGTGGAGCATTCCAGTTTGGGCCATTTTTGTTTCTGGGGCAGTTTGGGTGGTAAAATGGGCGAAACGGTGCGAACGGGGCATTTTCGGGCTAAATCTGTGTGCAATAGCCCATATTAAGTGCGGTGAGCTAGGGTTTAGAGCCTGTTTTTGGCTCAAAATTGATCAGGCTGCCCCAGAAAGGTTGGGGAGTGGCTTTGTGTTAGCCATTTTGGTTTTCTGGCCGGTTTGGGAGGTCAAACAGGAGAAACGACACGAACGGGGTGTTTTTGGGCCAAATCAATTTGCTATAGCCCATGGTTTTGGGGGTGCGCTAGGGGTCCGGGCAAAACATCATGAACAGAGCATTTTTGGGCTAAATCGGTGTGCTATAGCCCACGATTTTAGGGGTGGTATCGGGATCCGAGCGTGGTTTTGGCCAAAAATCAATTGGGCTACCCTAGGCAGGCTGAGGAGCAGCCTAATATAGGCCATTTTGGTTTTCTGGGAGGTTTAGGTGGTCAAATAAGCTAAACGAAGTGAACGAAGCATTTTCGAGCCAAATTAGTGTTCTATAGCCTACGATTGTGGGGGTGGGCCCTGGGTTTGGGCGTGATTTAGACCAAAAATTGGTCGGACTACCCCAAGCAGGCTGGGGAGCGGCCTAGTATAGGCCATTTTGAATTTCTGGGTGGTTTGGGTGGTCAAACTGGCAAAATGGCGCGAAAGGGACATTTTTGGGCCAAATTGGTGTTCAATAGCCTACGGTTTTGGGGGTGGGCCCGAGGTTCGGTCGTGGTTTTGGCTAAAAATTAACCGGGCTTCCCCAGGCATGCTGGAGAGCGATTTACTGTGGGCCATTTTGGTTTTCTAGGCGGTTTGGGTAGTCAAACGGGCTAAACGACGTGAACGGGGCCTTTTCGGGCGTGATTTTAGTTGAAAATCAATCGGGATGCCCAAGCCTAGCTGGGGAGCGGCCTAGTGTGGGCCATTTTAGTTTTCTGGGTGGTTTGGGCTGAACGGGCCATTTTCAGGCCAAATTGGTATGCTATAGTCCACGGTTTTGGGGGTAGGCTAAGGTTCTGGGCTTAATTTTGGCCGAAAATGGATCGGGATACCCTATGTAGGCTGAGAAGCGGCCTAGTGTGTGCCATTTTGTTTTTCTGGGCAGTTGGGGTGGTCAAACGGGTGAAGTGGCGTGAATGGGGTATTTTTGGGCCAAATCAGTGTGCTATAGCCCATGGTTTCGGGGGTGGGCTAGGGGTCCGTTCGTGATTTTAGTCGAAAATCGACTGACCCGCCCCAGGAAGGCTGGGGAACGGCTTAGTTTCGGCCATTTTGGTTTTGTGGGCGATTTGGGTGGTCAAACAACTATTCAATTCTCTTACCATCATACAAGCATTATCGTAGACCCCATATCCTTCTTGTTCCTTTTTACCATTCTCCTCTGCATGGACATATCGGTTCTAGTAAAGTAGAGCTTCAGTCAAGAGGGTTGGTTTAGTAAAGTTGTGGAACTTAGAAAGAAGGAATTTGAATTGTTGAAAGTTGAAGCCTTTGGTTAAGTGGATCTTGGATGGGTGGGTTCGGTTTTAGTGTAGGCATTTGGCGTCCAAGTCCTTGTTGGACTTGATTGAATTGTGGGGAAATGGTCCTAGTTATGTCTCAATTTTGAGGGCTATTTGGGGTTTGGTTTACGTCATTAGGTGATGGTCTTTGAGGATTGGTCATTGAAAGTAAAGTGTCGGGAGTAAAAGCACGAGAGTTCCTTCGACTCTCCATTCGATCCAACCTCTCACTAATACTTACCTCATACAAGCCAATTTTTGCAAGACCCACATTTGCCCTTGCAAGGTCTCGGGACATAGCATCAAGGAGGGCCAAAATGATACTTGAAGCATTGTGGTCCACCGTGGGTTGAGGGGATGAGGTGTCGGGTTCCATTGCTCCAAAACAGTCCACAATGTCACAAAACAGCCATCAAAGGACACAAAACAGTCCCAAAATGTCATACACAACAACACCAACAAAAGTTCAAGTATTGAACTGCAAACAACAATTCCAAATAAACTAAACTCATATTGTTGTTGTAGATGAAGTATGATGTTTTTCAAACTTGAGTTGTTCAATCTCTCTCCTTGATAATGAATTTTCGGTTGTAGTGTAGGTGGACAAGGATTTGGACTCTCTTTTCACGAATCAAAGGCTTCCATTAACTTTTCACCAACTTGCACTAATTTGGAAAAACACCTTTTTGTAGTAGCCTTGTCTCTTTCCTTTTTTGGCTCTTCTTGAAAAATGTTTGGCACCGTTTTAGTAACTAAGGTTTTTGGATGCCCTTTGTTTCTTCACCACTTTGTTGTTGTCTTGAATGTATTCCTAAGAAAAACACAAAGCCTTGTCTCTCTCTTCTCTTTTCAAAATAAAAAAACTCCTTTTGTCGAATACCACTTCAAGAACAATATAAACAACAAAAAGAACAATATACACAATACCAACCTCTCCACCCTTCAACAACACTTTGACAAGAGCTCAAATCTTGGACTTTAGACTCAAGGGATGTTAGTGAAAAACAAGCTAACACAAGAAACTACTGAGACAGTAAAAACACACCTAAATCTAGACACAAATATCGACCCAAAACAACAACAAGACACAATTTCGGACAAGACAACAAGAATGGACAGATTT
>NW_025889416.1:0-1478 GCF_002878395.1 Capsicum annuum
TCGGGTTCTAGCGGGATATTATTCGAACGCTTCGGGACAGATATTATAGCTTTGGCGTCCAGGTAGGCTAGGTTTACCCTATTTTTAGATTGAGCTTACTTACCGAAAATGTTAACTATTATGTTAGCTTTGGATAAGTGCTTGTAGATACGTATTATTTGATATGTATAAACTGTCTTATTTATTCGGATTAGGACCCCGTTGTAGTAGATTTTGGTATTTTACCTTTCGATATAATATAACACCTATCACTTTGGGAAATAAAATTTAATTGCAAAATCTTTAATTTAGCCCTTTTTTAATTAAAATTGGTGGATGATTATTTAGACGTTGACATTGTTATAATAAGGAATGGATTTTAATATTATTGGTGGGTTATGGTTATTATAAGTTTCGGTTCGAGTCCGACAATTGATTATTATGATTACTATGAGTACCGGTTCGAGTCCAACAATTGACTATTATTATTATTATGAGTTCCGGTTCGAGTCCGGCATTTGACTATTATTGTTACTATGAGCTTCGGTTCGAGTCCGGCATCTGATTATAGTTGGGGTTACTCTGAGTTCCGGTTCGAGTCCGGCATCTGATTATTTATGTTTACTTTCATCACTTGTGTGTTCCACCGGCTTATGGGGGTACGGTTGGGTTTATTGTCTTCTTCAGTGTGCCTCGCAGGCTTATGGGGGCTCTGTTAGGTTATGTTTGATTTAATTGTTATTACTGCATTATTATTTTTCTGTATCGCACAAGTTTATTCCTTTACATCAGTTGCATAGCTTGGTAGTTGTTTACCTTTCCATCTTTATTTATTAATAACTTAGATTACGTCCTTGCATTGTAGTTATACCTTTTCTGTATTGAGCTCAGTCGACCGATGATGCCTACTAAGTACCCGTGGTTTTTGGTACTCATACTACACTTTTCCATCTTTTTCTGATGCAGATTCGGGCACTAGCAGTCGCCGTTGACGTGGTTCCTACCTTTCAGTGTTGGTTTAGAGCAGGGTGAGCTTACTATCTTCCGAGGCTGATCCTCCTCCATCTACTCTAGTTAGTCTTTTTCCCTCGAGACTACTTGTGTCCATTTTATATTTTTGTCTAATACTCTGGGTACCTGTTAGTAATGGCTCTAGTACTGACCTTATCAGGTCTTGGGAGGGATTCCTTTGTATAATTGGTCCTTTTTCCTCCTCTCGTTTTGATATAATACATATGCTCTCTTCTTAGTTTTCACTTATTATTGTAGTTGTTATTATCATACGCGATCTTTTATTTTATCTCTGCCTATTGGCCTATTACCTATCATTCCGGACTATGGTTTGGCTTGCTTACTGGTGGGATAAGGTAGGTGCCATCATGACTTGAGAAATCGGGTCGTGACAACATCGGATAATCCTGCAGACAAAATAACAGGCAAGGTATCTTGATTACCAAGAAAAACATATTGTAAGTGAGGAGGAAGAATGTTAAGCTCCA
>NW_025889417.1:0-1463 GCF_002878395.1 Capsicum annuum
CTAAGAAGAAAAGGATTTTTGCACAAGGGTATTTTGAGTGGTCGCACAATATTTTGTAGCTGTCAATACTAGGAAACTAGCAAAAATTATAAAGACCATGAACAACATCCGGTCGGTACTCCGAATTGGACAAGGGATTCTTCTTCTTTCCCAGTGTTCGGGTTCCACATAACAATTATGTCATCATCATTAAGAAATACTCCATTAGATGAGAACTATTGCAAATGGAGCCGGAGACTCGAGAAGAGAGACGGAACTACTTGAATCAAGTTGGGGGATATCCATGGCGTAGTGGTACAAATCCCATTGGTTCATCTTGTGTCTGCTAGAAATGATAAATTTTAGTGAGTATCATAGTGCAAAATTTACTTTAAATAGAAATTCTAAAACCTTTTACGATACTGTTTTGACTATAATTATCCCATTTAGTCAAAAATACAATGTTGGTTTTCAAAACTTCCAGCTATAGAATATGCTAATGAAGAAATATCCTGAAATGTTAGCCAACTTTTATACCCTTTAATCTAAAATCTTATGCAACTTGATTTAGTTTTTCAATAGTGTTGTCCGAATGTTTACACCCAGCCAATAAACACAACACGTCATTTTATTGATCTCCTTCTACTGTTCCCTTAATTCCTAGTTAACTGTTGTACTACATTCTACTAGTATTTCTTAAGTTCAGTGCAATTCTGCTCAGTAGTTATAATATACATCAGCGTTTGTGTTGGAAATTTGAGATGTTACAGAAAATAATTGTACAAGGGTCATATAAAAGTACCAAAAGGATATTACGTTTCTTAAGGCCTGAAGTTTATACCATCTTTAATGTTGAATTAAATGATTGGCTTTCAAGAACTGGATTTATTTTTTTTATCACTATAAGTATATTTATAACGATTGAATTCATGTACCTTTGTTAACAATTCGTTGTTACAAATCCTAGTTCTTGTAGCTGAAGTTGCTCCGACAATTTATGAGTTTGGTTATGTATAAGTGTAAGTACCGAGATTGAGTGAAGTTCTGATAGTTGACCAAGTTTTTAGGAAAAATTTAGCAGGGAAAACTACAACAATAACATATATCTAGAGTAATCTCGTAAGTGAGGTTTGGGGAGGGTGATTTGTCCACAACCTTACCCCAGCCTTATGAAGGTAAAGAGATTGTTTCCGATAGACCATCGCCTCAAGTAAAGCATATCAAGTAAACTAATCACCTTATGCAAATCTTTGCTCCTGTGTTCTGGTAGTTTCTTGGAGACAAATTGTTGATAAATTTGATGTTTTGTTTTACGGGGCAGTTGAGCAAACATTTTTCTTCGTTGTTATGTTGTTATACTCTGCATTTTTTCATATCAGGTGGTTCCCTCTATGTGTTGTTGGGGAACACTCCTGTTGTTGTCATTCTTTTGTATCGCGCCATTCATTTTTTGTACTTCTCCATTTAGTAGCATGTTCCTAAGT
>NW_025889418.1:0-1029 GCF_002878395.1 Capsicum annuum
AAACAAGAACTTCCACATGTGATGTTTAAATATTTTGGGTGGTCATCAACATGCTTTTGAATAAAAAAAAGGGACAGGACAATAGAAGTCATGGTAAAGATCGACTGATTATCCTAGGACCAATAACATGTTTAAAGGGGAGGATATTGTGATTGAACATATGCCTACTGATTTGATGCTTGTTGATCCACTAACCAGGGGTTAAGACTCATAGTTTTTATTGCAACATGTTCAGAATATGGGTGTTGTTGAGTCATTTGATTTGTTGGATTAGTGAGAGTATTTAATAGTATTATCTCTTAAATTGACATTTATATTATGGTAGATTTTGCTATCATTTATGTTGATGATATTTGTGTCACATGAGTAAATGAATCAATGGCATATTGAATCCCTGAGATTGAATTTGTTTTATAAATTAGGTTACGTAGTGTATACCAAAGTGACCTATTTTCCTTACTTTATGAGACTTGTTTAATCCATTTCGAGGGATATCACTAAGTTAGAACAAACAATGATCTGTCCAAAGGAGATTTATTGTGTGTTCTAAATTAGTATTGTGATGAGCCTAATTATGTGAAAATATTTTCATTTAGTAAATTTATCTGCCCAAAGGGGATAGATTTCTAATATTTAAAATATTTTCTTGCTCTGCCCAAAGGGGGGCTACTTGTCGATGCTGCGGGATTCATCATTGTGATAAGATTATTATTCTTGTTCCTTGATATTTTGATAAATTCATTCATGTTATGTTGTGAAAAGTTATCATTTATTTAAACAATAACAATGTTGAAGTTGTGGTTCTATCGGGCTCTAACTTTAAGTGACGAAAAATAAGATCTAGAATTTGCGTTGAGCCTGACTGACATAGATCAAGCCTTGCGTGAGGATTAGCCTCCGGCTCTCACTAATTCTAGTACAACTGCTGAAGAAAAATTTAATGCTAAGTGTGACAGATCTAATAGGCTATGCATCTTTGCCTTTAGGAGGTTGATTGTTAAGCACCTCAAAAGTGGCTTGCCTGAAACT
>NW_025889419.1:0-1028 GCF_002878395.1 Capsicum annuum
TTTTCTAAAGAGTCAACGTTCAACGAAGGCAAATTAAGGGCTGCCACATGTCCCGTGAACTGCTATCGTAACTGGATCTCCTACCGTCTGTCTATCTCTTATCGGGAAAGCACTTTTTTTTATCCTTTAGTGTATGATTTGACTATACTCAATATATCATGCCCATCAACAGACCCACTGCAGCTGTACCGGCAAAGTCAACCTAGAATATTCAGTCAGGTGTTTTCAATATGAGTACACCCGGAAATCGGCCAGCCCTCATCCTCTTAGGATACAACCTTACCACCTCGTAACTCGTTCTACCGTACTCCAGACCCCCGCACGTCAGAAGGGTGGACTGACCACACTGATTGGATTGTTTTCCTCGTCTAAGAACCGGAAGCAGGCATTCTCTAATCCTACCAAATTCCCTCTTTCACTCGAGCAGCAGATATGAGACCAGTAAGAGCGGATTCAAGACTTTCAACCTGATTCGGCTTGTACTCACATTCGCCCTAATCAATATAGAGCCGATAGTATGAATAGGAAAGTCTATATTAACTAGCCATAGGCTATCCTAAGAACGATCTCTATAATAAGAAAAATAAGGAGTACCCTCACTCACAGAGGATTCGATAAGAGTCTATTGATTCTAGTGCACTATCCTTAACACAAGTAAATCAGTCTTTCTTTTTATCATATGGTATTCATGTGAAAGAACTAGGCTAGAAAAGAATCCCTCATTCATTCATCAATTTCATTGCCTCTTCCCTGTCCTAGGTGTGGACGAAGACCGAGACTTCTCTAAGATCCGTTTCGATGGTATATCCCTCTTCTATTGTTCTTAGACAGATCTCTCACTCTTGATGAAGAAAAAGACTTCAGCTTTAAAGATCCGATCTTGTCTTCACTCACCGATTTCTTTAATAAGAGGAATGCTCGGAATGCTTGGTACCCTTTTTCTTGCTACTGGTTTATTCCTGTCCCACTTCTGCTTTCCTCCCTCCCCGCCTTAAGAGTTATTGCTTCAAGTAAATTTGCCTTGCTAG
>NW_025889420.1:0-21952 GCF_002878395.1 Capsicum annuum
CCTGAACATAAAGTAACCTTCAATTTTTCAGGTAGGTCCTGAACAGAAAGTAAAGTCTTATTTTTAGGAGGGTCCAAAACAGAAAGTAAAGACTTATTTTTCAGTAGGGTCCAAAACAGAAAGAAAAGTCTTATTTTTCAGGAGGGTCCTGAGTAGAAAGTAAAATCCTATTTTTTAGGAAGTTCCTGAATAGAAAGTAAAGTTCCTATTTTTCAGGGGGGGTCCTGAACAGAAAGTAAAATCCCCTTTTCTAGAGGGTCCTGAACAGAAAGTAAAATCCCTTTTTCTAGAGGGTCCTAAACAAAAAGTAAAATCCCATCTTTTAAGAAGGGTCCTGAACAGAAAGTAAAGTCCTATTTTTTAGGAGGGTCCTGAACAGATAGTAAAGTTCCATTTTTCAGGAGGGTCCTAAACAGAACCTAAATTCCTATTTTTCAGGAGGGTCCTGAACAGAAAGTAAAGTCCTATTTTTCAGGAGGGTCCTGAACAGAAAGTAAAGTCCTATTTTTTAGGAGGGTCCTGAACATAAAGTAAAGTCCCATTTTTTAGGAGCGTCCAAAACATAAAGTAAAGTCCCATTTTTTAGGAGAGACCTCAACAGAAAGTAAAGTCCCAAATTTCATGAGGGTCCTGAACAGAAAGTAAAGTCCCATTTTTTAGGAGGTTCCTGAACAAAAAATAAAATCTCATTTATCAGGAGGGTCCTGAAAAGAAAGTAAAGTCCCATTTTTCAGGAGGGTCTTGAATAGAAAGGAAAATCCTATTCTTCAGAAGGGTCGTGAATATTTAGTAACCTCTCATTTTTTAGGAGGTTCTTCAACAGAAAGTAAAATCTCGTTTATCATGAGGGTTCCAAAACAGAAAGTAAAGTTCCATTTTTAGGAGGCTCCTGAACAGAGATAAAGTTCCATTTTTCAGTAGGGTCCTGAATAGAAAGTAAAATACTATTCTTCAGAAGGGTCCTGAACATAAAGTAACCTTCAATTTTTTAGGTGAGTCCTGAACAGAAAGTAAAGTCCTATTTTTTAGGAGGGTCCAAAACAGAAAGAAAAATCCTATTTTTCAGGAGGATCCTGAATAGAAAGTAAAATCCCATTTTTTAGGAAGGTCCTAAATAGAAAGTAAAGTTTCTATTTTTCAGGAGGGTCCTGAACAGAAAGTAAAATATCATTTTTTAGGAAGGTGCTGATCAAAAAGCTAAATCTCATTTTTCAGGAGGGTCTAGAACAGAAAGTAAAGTCTCATTTTTCTAGAGGGTCTTGACGAGAAAGTAAAATCCTATTCTTCAGGAACGTTGTGAACATAAAGTAACCTCTCATTTTTAAGGAGGGTCTTCAAAAGAAAGTAAAATCTCGTTTACTATGAGGGTCCAGAACAGAAAGGAAAGTTTCATTTTTCAGGAGGGTCCTGAACAGAACGTAAAGTTCCATTTTTCAGTAGGCTCATGAACAGAAAGTAAAATACTATTCTTCAGAAGGGTCCTGAACAGAAAGTAAAGTCCTATTTTTTAGGAGGGTCCAAAACAGGAAGAAAAATCCTATTTTTCAGTAGGGTCCTGAACAGTAAGTAAATTCTTATTTATCAGGAGTGTCCTGAACAGCAACTATAGTCCCATTTTTATGAGGGTCCTGAGCAGAATGTAAAATCCTATTTTTCACGAGGATCCTGAACAGAAAGTGAAATCCCAATTTTTAGGAGGGTCCTGAACAGAAAGTAAAATTCCATTTTCCAGAAGGGTCCTACAAAGAAAGTAAAATCTCTTTTTTTAGGAGGGTCCTGAATAGAAAGTAAAATCTCATTTTTCTAGAGATTCCAGAGCAATTGTAAAATCTCATATTTCAGGAGGGTTCTGAATAGAAAGTAAAATCTAATTTGTTAGGAGGGTCCTGAACAGAAAGTAAAGTCCCATTTTTCAGAAGGGTCCTAAACAGAAAATAGAATCCTATTTTTCAGGAGGGTCTTGAACAGAAAGTAAAATCCCTAATAGTAATTAAAGTCACATTTTTTAGGAGGGTCCTGAACAGAAAGTAAAGTCCCATTTTTTAGGACTGTCCTGAACAGAAAATAAAGTCCCATTTTTCTGGAGGGTCCTGAACAAAAAGTAAAATCCTATTCTTCAGGAGGGCCGTGAACATAAAGTAACCTCCCATTTTTTATGAGCATCCTGAACAGAAATTAAAGTCCCATTTTTCAGGAGGGCCTAAACAGAAAGTAGAATCCTATTTTTCAGGAGGGTCCTGAACAGAAAGTAAAATCCCTAACAGTAATTAAAGTCACATTTTTAGGGAAGGTCCTGAAAAGAAAGTAAAGTCCCATTTTTCAGGAGTGTCCGGAACAGAAAATAAAGTCCCATTTTTCAGGAGGGTCCTGAACAAAAAGTAAAATCCTATTCTTCAGAAGGGTCGTGAACATAAAGTAACCTCCCATTTTTAAGGAGGGTCCTTAAAAGAAAGTAAAATCCCATTTTTCATGAGGGTCCTGAACAAAAAGTAAAGTTCCATTTTTTAGGATGGTCCTGAACAGAACGTAAAGTCCCACTTTTTAGGAGGGTCCTGAATAGAAAGTAAAATACTATTCCTCAGGAGGGTCCTGAACATAAAGTAACCTCCCATTTTTTAGGAAGGTCCTGAATAGAAAGTAAAGTCCCATATTTCAGGAGGGTCCTGAACAGAAAGTAAAATCTTATTTTTCAGGAGGGTCGTGAACATAAAGTAACCTCCCATTTTTCATAAGGGTCCTAAACAGAAAGTAAAGTTCTATTATTTAGAAGGGTCCTGATGGAACGTAAAGTCGCATTTTTCTGGAGGGTCCTGAACAGAAAGTAAAATACTATTCTTCAGGAGGGTCCTGAACATAAAGTAACCTCTCATATTTTAGGAGGGTCTTGAACTGAACGTAAAGTACTATTTTTTAGGAGTGTTCTGTACAGAAAGTAAAGTCCTATTTTTTAGTAGGGTCCAAAACAGAATGTAAAATTCCATTTTTCCAAATGGACTTCAACATAAAGTAAAGTCCCATTTTTTAGGAAGGTCCTGAACAAAAAGTAAATTCCCATATTTTAGGAGGGTCTTGAACATAAAGTAAAGTCTCATTTATCAGAGGGTCATGAACATAAAGTAAAATCTCATTTTTTAGGAGGGTCCTGAACAGAAAGTAAAGTCTCATTTTTTAGGAGGGTTCGAAATAGAAAGTAAAGTCCTATTTTTCAGGAGGGTTCTGAACAGAAAATAAAGACCCATTTTTCAGGACGATCCTGAAAAGAATGTGAAGTCTCATTTTCTAGGAAGGTCCTGTACAGAAATTAAAGTCCCTTTTTTCAGGAGAGTTCTGAACAGAAAGTAAATTTCTATTTCTAAGGAGTGTCCTGAACAGAAACTAAAGTCCTATTTTTTTGGAGGGTCCTGAACAGAAAGTAAAATCACATTTTTCAGGAGGTTCCTGAACAAAATGTAAAGTTCCATTTTTTAGAAGAGTCTTGAACAGAACATAAAGTTCTATTTTTCAGGAGTGTCTTGAACAGAAAGTAAAATACTATTCTTCAGAAGGGTCCTGAACATAAAGTAACCTTCCATTTTTCAGGAGGGTCATAAATAGAAAGTAAAGTCCTATTTTTCAGGAGAGTCCTGAACAGAAAGTAAAGTCCTATTTTGCAGTAGGCTCCAAAACAGAAAGTAAAATCCTATTTTTCAGGAGGGTCCTGAATAGAAAGTAAAATCCCATTTTTTAGGAGGGTCCTTAACATTAAGTAAAATCCTATTTTTTAGGAGGGTCCTGAACAGAAAGTAAAATATCATTTTTTAGGAGGGTGCTGAACAGAAAGTAAAATCTCATTTTTTAGGAAGGCGCTGAACAAAAAGTAAAATCTCATTTTTCAAAAGGGTCCAGAACAGAAAGTAAAGTCCCCTTTTTTTGGAGAGTCCTGAACAGAAAGTAAAATCCCATTTTTCATGAGGGTTTTAAACAAATAGGAAAATACCATTTTTTGGAGGGTCCTGAACAGATAGTAAAGTTCTATTTTTTAGAAGGGTCCTGAACAGAACGTAAAGTCCCATTCTTCAGGAGGGTCCTGAACATAAAGTAACCTCTCATTTTTTAGGAGGGTCCTGAACTGAAAGTAAAGTCCTATTTTTTAGGAAGGTCCTGAACTGAAAGTAAAGTCCTATTTTTCAGTAGGGTCCAAAACAGAATGTAAAATCCCATTTTTCCAAAGGGTCTTGAACATAAAGTAAAGTCCCATTTTTTAGGAGGGTCCTGAACAAAAAGTAAAATTCCATTTTTTAGGAGGGTCCTGAATATAAAGTAAAGTCTCATTTATCAGAGGGTCATGAACATATTGTAAAATCTCATTTTTCAGGAGGGTCCTGAACAGAAAGTAAAATACTATTCTTCAGAAGGGTCCTGAACATAAAGTAACCTTCCATTTTTCAGGAGGGTCATAAATAGAAAGTAAAGTCCTATTTTTCAGGAGGGTCCTGAATAGAAAGTAAAGTCTTATTTTTTAGTAGTCTCCAAAATAGAAAGTAAAATCCTAATTTTTAGGAGGGTCCAGAATAGAAAGTAAAATCCCATTTTTTAGGAGGGTCCTGAACATTAAGTAAACTCCTATTTTTCAGGAGGGTCCTGAACAGAAAGTAAAATATCATTTTTTAGGAGGGTGCTGAACAAAAAGTAAAATCTCATTTTTTAGGAAGGTGCTGAAGAAAAAGTAAAATCTCATTTTCCAAAAGGGTCCAGAACAGAAAGTAAAGTCCCATTTTTTTGGAAAGTCCTGAACAGAAAGTAAAATCTCATTTTTCATGAGGGTCTTAAAGAAATAGTAAAATACCATTTTTTGGAGGGTCCTGAACAGAAAGTAAAGTCCCATTTTTCAGGAGGGTCTGAAACAAAAACTAAAATCCCATTTTTTAGGAGAGTCCTGAATAGAAAGTAAAGTCCCATTTTTCAGGAAGGTCTAAATAGAAAGTGAAATCCCATTTTTAGGAGAGTCCTGAACAGAAAGTAATTCCTATTTGTAAGGAGGGTTCTTAACTGAAACTAAAGTCCCATTTTTTAGGAGGCTCCTTAACAGATAGTAAATTTCTATTTTTCAGGAGTGTCCTGAACAAAATCTAAAGTCCCATTTTTTAGGATAGTGAATTTCCATTTTTTAAGAGGGTCCTGAACTGAAAGTAAATTCCTATTTTTAAAGAGGGCTCTTAACTGAAACTAAAGTCCCATTTTTTAGGAGGCTCCTGAAAAGAAAGTAAAGTCTCATTTTTCATGAGTGTCCTGAACAGAAAGTAAAGTCCCATTTTTCCAAAAGGTCCTGAATAGAATGCACAATCCTATTTTTCAGGAGTGTCCAGAACATAAAGTAATGTCCCATTTTTCAGGAGGGACCTCAACAGAAAGTAAAGTCCCATTTTTTAGGAGGGTCCTAAACAAAAAGTAAAATCTCAGTTATCAGAAGGGTCCTGAAAAGAAAGTAAAGTCCTATTTTTCAGGAGGGTCTTGAACAAAAAGTAAAATCCTATTCTTCTGAAGGGTCGTGAACATAAATTAACCTCTCATTTTTAAGAAGGGTCTTGAATGGAAAGTAAAATACTATTCCTCAGGAGGTTCCTGAACATAAAGTAACCTCCCATTTTTAGGAAGGTCCTAAATAAAAAGTAAAGTCCCATTTTTCAGGAGGGTCGCGAACATAAAGTATCCTCCCATTTTTAAGTAAGGCCCTTAACAGAAAGTAAAATCTCATTTTTCATGAGGGTCCTGAACCGATTGTAAAGTTATATTTTTAAGAATGGTCCTGAACAGAACGTAAAGTCCCATTTTTCAGGAGGATCCTGAACAGAAAGTAAAATACTATTCTTCAGGAGGGTCCTGAACATAAAGTAACCTCTCATTTTTTAGGAGGCTCTTGAACTGAAAGTAAAGTCCTATTTTTTAGGAGGGTCCTGAACAGAAAGTAAAGTCCTATTTTTCAGTAGGGTCCAAAACAGAATGTAAAATCCCATTTTTCCAAAGGGTCCTGAACATAAAGTAAAGACCCATTTTTTATGAGGGTCCTGAACAAAAAGTAAAACCCCATATTTTAGGAGGGTCCTGAACATTAAGTAAAGTCTTATTTATCAGACGGTCTTGAACATATAGTAAAATCTCATTTTTCAAGAGGGTCCTGAACAGAAAGTAAAGTCTCATTTTTTAGGAGGGTACGAAGCAGAAAGTAAAGTCCTATTTTTCAGGAGGGTTCTAAACAGAAAATAAAGACCCATTTTTCAGGACGGTCCTGAATAGAATGTAAAGTCTCATTTTTTAGGAGGGTCCTGTACAGAAAGTAAAGTCCCTTTTTTCAGGAGGGTTCTGAATAGAAAGTAAATTTCTATTTCTCAAGAGTGTCCTGAACAGAAACGAAAGTCCAATTTTTTTGGAGTGTGCTGAACAAAAAGTAAAATCTCATTTTTAGGAGGGTCCTGAACAGAAAGTAAAGTCCTATTTTTCAGTAGGGTCCAAAACAGAATGTAAAATCCCATTTTTCCAAAGGGTCCTGAACATAAAGTAAAGACCCATTTTTTATGAGGGTCCTGAACAAAAAGTAAAACCCCATATTTTAGGAGGGTCCTGAACATGAAGTAAAGTCTTATTTATCAGACGGTCTTGAACATATAGTAAAATCTCATTTTTCACGAGGGTCCTGAACAGAAAGTAAAGTCTCATTTTTTAGGAGGGTACGAAACAGAAAGTAAAGTCCTATTTTTCAGGAGGGTTCTAAACAGAAAATAAAGACCCATTTTTCAGGACGAACCTGAATAGAATGTAAAGTCTCATTTTTTAGGAGGGTCCTGTACAGAAAGTAAAGTCCCTTTTTTCAGGAGGGTTCTGAACAGAAAGTAAATTTCTATTTCTCAGGAGTATCCTAAACAGAAACGAAAGTCCTATTTTTTTGGAGGGTGCTGAACAAAAAGTAAAATCTCATTTTTCAGGAGGGTCCTGAACAGAAAGTAAAATCCTATTCTTCTGAAGGGTCGTGAACATAAAGTAACCTCTCATTTTTAAGGAGGGTCTTCAACAGAAAGTAAAATCTCGTTTATCATGAGGGTTCCAGAAATGAAAGTAAAGTTCAATTTTTTAAGAGGGTCCTGAACAGAATGTAAAGTTCCATTTTCAGTAGGGTCCTGAACAGAAAGTAAAATACTATTCTTCAGAAGGTTCCTGAACATAAAGTAACCTTCAATTTTTCAAGTGAGTCCTAAACAAAATGTAAAGTCCTATTTTTTAGGAGAGTCCAAAATAGAAAGAAAAATCCTATTTTTCAGGAGGGTCCTGAATAGAAAGTAAAATCCCATTTTTTAGGAAGGTCCTAAATAGAAAGTAAAGTTACTATTTTTCAGGAGGGTCCTGGACAGAAAATAAAATCTCATTTTTTAGGAAGGTGTTGAACAGAAAGTAAAATCTCATTTTTTAGGAGGGTCTAGAACAGAAAGTAAAGTCTCATTTTTCTAGAGGTTCCTGAACAGAAAGTAAAATCCCTTTTTCATGAGGGTCCTAAACAAAAAGAAAATTCCCATTTTTTAGGATGGTCCTGAACAGAAAGTAAAGTCCTATTTTTCAGGAGGGTCCTGAACAGAAAGTAAAGTTCTATTTTTCAACAGGGTCCTGAAAAGTACCTAAATTCCTATTTTTCAGGAGGGTCCTGAACAGAAAGTAAAGTCATATTTTTCAGGAGAGTCCTGAACAGAAAGTAAAGTCCTATTCTTCAGGAGGGTCGTGAACATAAAGTAACCTCCCATTTTTACGGAGGGTCCTTAATAGAAAGTAAAATCCCATTTTTCATGAGGGACCTGAACAGAAAGTAAAGTTCTATTTTTTAGGAGGGTCTTGAACAGAACGTAAAGTCCTATTTTATAGGAGGGTCCTGAACAAAAAGTAAAGTCCTATTTTTCAGGAGGGTCCTTAATCGAAAGTAAATTCCCTTTTTTCAGGAGGGTGCTGAACAGAAAGTAAATTCCTATTTTTATGGAGGGTTATAAATAAAAACTAAAGTTGCATTTTTTAGAAGGGTCCTGAACAGAAAGTAAATTCTTATTTATTAGGAGTGTCTTGAACAGAAACTATAGTCCCATTTTTAAGAGGGTCCTGAGCAGAATGTAAAATCCCATTTTTTCGGATGGTCCTGAACAGAAAATAAAGTCCCATTTTTCAGGAGGGTCCTAAACAGAAAGTAGAATCTTATTTTTCAGGAGGGTCCTGAACAGAAAGTAAAATCCTTAACAATAATTAAAGTCACATTTTTTGGGAGGGTCTTGAACAGAAAGTAAAGTCCCATTTTTCAGGACTGTCCTGAACAGAAAATAAAGTCCCATTTTTCAGGAGTGTCCTGAACTAAAAGTAAAATCCTATTCTTCAGGAGGGTCGTGAACATAAAGTAACCTCCCATTTTTAAGGAGGGTCCTTAACAGAAAGTAAAATCCCATTTTTCATAAAGGTCCTAAACTGAAAGTAAAGTTCCATTTTTTAGGAGGGTCCTGAATAGAACGTAAAGTCCCATTTTTCATGAGGGTCCTAAACAAAAAGTAAAATTCCTATTTTTCAGGAGGGTCCTGAACAAAAAGTAAAATCTTATCTTTTAGGAGGGTGTTGAACAGAAAGTAAAATCTCTTTTTTTAGGATGGTCCAAAAAGTAAAGTCCCTTTTTTCTGGAGAGTCCTGAACAGAAAGTAAAATCCAATTTTTAATGACGGTCCTAAGAAAAAGTAAAATCCAATTTTGTAGGGGGGTCCTGAACAGAAAGTAAAGTCCTATTTTTCAGGGGGGTCTCAATAGAAAGTGAATTTCCATTTTTTAGGAGGGTCCTGAAGTGAAAGAAAATTCCTATTTTTAAGGAGGGTCCTTAATTGAAACTAAAGTCCCATTTTTGAGTAGGCTCCTGAACATAAAGTAAAAGCTCATTTTTCAGGAGTGTCATGAACAGAAAGTAAAGTCCCATTTTTCAAAAAGGACCCGACAGAAAGTACAATCCTATTTTTTAGGAGGGTCCAGAACATAAAGTAAAGTCCCATTTTTCAGGAGGGACCTCAACAAAAAGTAAAGTCCCAAATTTCAGTATGGTCCTGAACAGAAAGTCAAGTTCCATTCTTTAGGAGTGTCCTGAATAGAAAGTAAAGTCCTATTTTTCAGGAGGGTCCTTAATCGATAGTGAATTCCCATTTTTCAGGAGGGTCCTGAACAGAAAGTAAATTCCTATTTTTATGGAGGGTTATAAATAAAAACTTAATTCGCATTTTTTAGAAGGGTCCTGAACAGAAAGTAAATTCTTATTTATCAGGAGTTTCCTGAACAGAAACTTTAGTCCTATTTTTAGGAAGGTCTGGAATAGAAAATAAAATCTCATTTTTTAGGAGGGTCCTGAACAGGAAGTAAAATCCAATTTTTCATGAGGGTCCTAAAAAAAAGTAAAATCCAATTTTTTAGGGGGGTCCTGAACAGAAAGTAAAGTCCCATTTTTCAGGAGGGTCTCAATAGAAAGTGAATTTCCATTTTTTAGGAGGGTCCTGATGTGAAAGAAAATTCCTATTTTCAAGGAGGGTTCTTAATTGAAACTAAAGTCCCATTTTTGAGGAGGCTCCTGAACAGAAAGTAAAGGCTCATTTTTCAGGAGTGTCCTGAACAGAAAGTAAAGTCCCATTTTTCAAAAAGGTCCCAAACAGAAAGTTCAATCCTATTTTTCAGGAGGATCCAGAACATAAAGTAAAGTCCCATTTTTCAGGAGCGACCTCAACAAAAAGTAAAGTCCCAAATTTCAGGATGGTCCTGAGCAGAAAGTAAAGTTCCATTTTTTAGGAGGGTCCTGAACAGAAAGTAAATTCCAATTTTTATGGAGGGTTCTGAACAAAAACTAAAGTCGCATTTTTCAGGAGGATCCTGAACAGAAAGTAAATTCCTATTTTTCAGGAGTGTCCTGAACAGAAACTATAGTCCCATTTTTAGGAGGGTCCTGAACAGAATGTAAAATCCTATTTTTCAGGAGGGTACTGAGCAAAAAGTAAAATACTATTCTTCAGAAGTGTTCTGAACATAAAGTAACCTCCCATTTTTTAGGAGGGTCCTGAACAGAAAGTAAAGTCTTATTTTTCAGGAGGGTCCTAAATAGAAAATAAAATCCCATTTTTCAGGAGGTTGCTGAACAGGAAGTAAAATCTCATTTTTTAGGAGTGTCCCAAACAAAAAGTAAAATCCCATTTTTTAGGAGGGTCCTGAACAGAAAGTACAATCCAATTTTTCAGGAGGGTACTGAACAGAAAGTAAAATCATTTTTCAGGAGGGTCCTTAATAGAAGTAAATTCCCATTTTCCAAGAGGATTCTGATTAGAAAATAAAATTCCATTATTTAGGAGGGTCCTGAACAGAAAGAAAAGTCCTTTTTTTTCAGGAAGGTCCTGAACAGAAAGTAAAATCCCATTTTTCAGGAGGGTCTTGAGCACAAAGTAAAATCCATTTTTCATGAGGGTCCTGAAAAATATTAAAGTCACATTTTTAGGGAGGGTCCTAAATAGAAAGTAAAGTCCTATTTTTCCGGAGGGTCCTGAACAAAAAGTAGTCCCATTTTCCTGGAGGATCCTGAATAGAAAGTAACATCCCATTCTCCCGGAGGGACGTGAACATAAAGTAACCTCCGATTTTTAAGGAGGGTCCTTAATAGAAAGTAAAATCCCATTTTTCATGAAGGTCCTAAAGAAAATAATTTCCATTTTTTACGAGGGTCCTGAATAGAACGTAAAGTCCCATTTTTCATGAGGGTCCTAAATAGAAAGTAAAATTCCTATTTTTCAGGAGGGTCCTGAACAGAAAGTAAAATCTTATTTTTTTAGGAGGGTGTTGAACAAGAGTAAAATCTCTTTTTTTAGGAGGGTCCTGAACAGAAAGTACAATCCAATTTTTCAGGAGGGTACTGAACAGAAATTAAAATCCCATTTTTCATGAGGGTCCTAAAAAAAAAGTAAAATCTTAATTTTTTGGGGGGTCCTGAACAGAAAGTAAAGTCCTATTTTTCAGGAGGGTCTGAATAAAAAGTGAATTTCCATTTTTTAGGAGGGTCCTGAACAGAAAGTAAATTCCTATTTTTAAGGAGGGTTCTTAACTGAAACTAAAGTCCTATTTTTGAGGAGGCTCCTGAACAGAAAGTAAAGTCTCATTTTTCAGGAGTGTCCTGAACAGAAAGTAAAGTCCCATTTTTCAAAAAGGTCCCAAACAGAAAGTACAATCCTATTTTTCAGGAGGGTCAAGAACATAAAGTAAAGTCCTATTTTTTAGGAGGGACCTCAACAGAAAGTAAAGTCCCAAATTTCAGGAGGGTCCTGAACAAAAAGTAAAGTCCCATTTTTTAGGAGGTTCCTGAACAAATAGTAAAATCTCATTTAATAGGAGGGTTCTAAAAAGAAAGTAAAATCCCATTTTTCAGGAGGGTCTTGAACAGAAACTAAAATCCTATTCTTCAGGAGGGTCGTGAACAAAAAGTAACCTCTCATTTTTAAGGAGGGTATTCAACAGAAAGGAAAATCTCGTTTATCATGAGGGTCTAGAACAGAAAGTAAAATCTCATTTTTCTAGAGGGTCTAGAATAGAAAGTAAAGTCCCATTTTTCTAGTGGGTCCTGAACAAAAAGTAAAATCTCTTTTCATGAGGGTCCTAAACAAAAAGTAAATTTCCATTTTTTAGGATGGTCCTAAACAGAAATTAAAGTCCTATTTTTCAGGAGGGTCCTGAACAGAAAGTAAAGTTCTATTTTTAGGGAGGGTCCTGAACAGAACCTTAATTCCTATTTTTCAGGAGGGTCCTGAACAGAAAGTAAAGTCATATTTTTCAGGAGGGTCCTGAACAGAATGTAAAGTCCTATTCTTCAGGAGGGTCGTGAACATAAAGTAACCTCCCATTTTTAGGGAGGGTCCTTAATAGAAAGAAAAATCCCATTTTTAATGAGGGTCCTGAACAGAAAGTAAAGTTTTATTATTTAGGAGGGTCTTGAACAGAACGTAAAGTCCCATTTTTTGGGAGGGTCCTGAACAGAAAGTAAAGTGCTATTTTTCAGGAGTGTCCTTAATCGAAAGTGAATTCCCATTTTTAAGGAGGGTCCTGAACAGAAAGTAAATTCCTATTTTTATGGAGGGTTAATAATAAAAACTAAAGTCGCATTTTTTAGAAAGGTTCTGAACAGAAAGTAAATTCTTATATATCAGGAGTGTCCTGAACAGAAACTATAGTCCCATTTTTAGGAGGGTCCTGAGCAGAATGTAAAATCCCATTTTTTAAAAGGATCCTGAACAGAAAGTGAAATCCCATTTTTCAGGAGGGTCCTGAACAGAAAGTGAAATTCCATTTTCCAGGAGGGTCCTACAAAGAAAGTAAAATCTCTTTTTTTAGGAGGGTCCTGAACAGAAAGTAAAATCTCATTTTTCTGGAGGGTCCTGAGCAATAGTAAAATCTCATATTTCAGGATGGTTCTGAGTAGAAAGTAAAATCTGATTTTTTAGGATGGTCCTGAACAGAAAGTAAAGTCCCATTTTTCAGGACGGTCCTAAACAGAAAGTAGAATCCTATTTTTCAGGAGGGTCCTGAACAGAAAGTAAAATCCCTAACAATAATAAAAGTCACATTTTTTGGGAGGGTCCTGAACAGAAAGTAAAGTCCCATTTTTCAGGACTGTCCTGAACAGAAACTAAAGTCCCATTTTTCAGGAGGGTCCTGAACAAAAAGTAAAATCCTATTCTTCAGGAGGGTCGTGAGCATAAAGTAACCTCCCATTTTTAAGAAGGGTCCTTAAAAGAAAGTGAAATCCCATTTTTCATGAAGGTCGTAAACCGAAAGTAAAGTTCCATTTTTTAGGAGGGTCCTGAACAGAATGTAAAGTCCCATTTTTCATGAGGGCCCTAAATAGAAAGTAAAATTCCTATTTTTCAGGAGGGTCCTGAACAGAAAGTAAAATCTTATTTTTTAGGAGGGTGTTGAACAGAAAGTAAAATCTCTTTTTTTAGGAGGGTCCAGAAAGTAAAGTCCCTTTTTTCTGGAGGGTCCTAAACAGAAAGTAAAATCCCATTTTTCATGAGGGTCCTAAAAAAAGTAAAATCCAATTTTTTAGGGGCGTCCTGAACAAAAAGTAAAGGCCCATTTTTCAGGAGGGTCTTAATAGAAAGTGAATTTCCAGTTTTTAGGAGGGTCCTGAACTGAAAGTAAATTCCTATTTTTAAGGAGGGTTCTTAACTGAAACTAAAGTCCCTTTTTTGAGGAGGCTCCTGAACAGAAAGTAAAGTCTCATTTTTCAGGAATGTCCTGAACAGAAAGTAAAGTCCCATTTCTTAAAAAGGTCCTGAATAGAAAGTACAATCCTATTTTTCAAGAGGGTCCAGAACATAAAGTAAAGTCCCATTTTTCAGGAGAACCTCAACAAAAAGTGAAGTTCCAAATTTCAGGATGGTCCTGAACAGAAAGTAAAGTTCTATTTTTTAGGAGGGTCCTGAATAGAAAGTAAAGTCCCATTTTTCAAAAAGGTCCTGAATAGAAAGTACAATCCTATTTTTCAACTGGGTCCTGAACAGAACCTAAATTCCTATTTTTCAGGAGGGTTCTGAACAGAAAGTAAAGTCATATTTTTCAGGAGGGTCCAGAACATAAAATAAAGTCCCATTTTTCAGGAGGGACCTCAACAAAAAGTAAAGTTCCAAATTTTAGGATGGTCCTGAACAGAAAGTAAAGTTCCATTTTTTAGGAGGGTCCTGAATAGAAAGTAAAGTCCCATTTTTCAAAAAGGTCCTGAATAGAAAGTACAATCCTATTTTTTAGTAGGGTCCAGAACATAAAGTAATTTCCCATTTTTCAGGAGGGACCTCAACAGAAAGTAAAGTCCCAAATTTCAGGAGGGTCCTGAACAGAAAGTAAAGTCCTATTTTTTAGGAGGGTCCTGAACAAAAAGTAAAATCTCAGTTATCAGGAGGGTCCTAAAAAGAAAGTAAAGTCCCATTTTTCAGGATGGTCCTGAACAGAAAGTAAATTCCCATTTTTATGGAGGGTTCTGAACAAAAACTAAAGTCGCATTTTTCAGAAGGGTCTTGAACAGAAAGTAAAATCCTATTCTTCGGAAGGGTCGTGAACATAAAGTAACCTCTCATTTTTAAGGAGGGTCCTGAATAGAAAGTAAAATACTATTCCTCATGAGGTTCCTGAACATAAAGTAACCTCCCATTTTTAGAAAGGTCCTGAATAGAAAGTAGAGTCCCATTTTTCAGGAGGGTCCTGAATAGAAAGTATAATCTTATTCTTCAGGAGGGTCGTGAACATAAAGTAACCTCCCATTTTTAAGAAGGGCCCTTAACAGAAAGTAAAATCCCATTTTTCATCAGGGTCCTGAACAGAAAGTAAAGTTTTCTTTTTTAGAAGGGTCCTGAACAGAACGTAAATTCCCATTTTTCAGGAGGGTCCTGAACAGAAAGTAAAATATTATTCTTCAGGAGGGTCCTGAACATAAAGTAACCTCTCATTTTTTAGGAGGGTCTTGAACTGAAAGTAAAGTCCTATTTTTTAGGAGGGTCCTGAACAGAAAGTAAATTCCTATTTTTCAGTAGGGTCCAAAACAGAATGTAAAATCCCATTTTTCCAAAGGGTTCTGAACATAAAGTAAAGTCCTATTTTTCAGGAGGTTCTGAACAGAAAGTAAAGTTCTATTTTTCAGAAGGGTCCTGAACAGAACCTAAATTCCTATTTTTTAGGAGGGTCCTGAATAGAAAGTAAAGTCATATTTTTCAGGAGGGTCCTGAACAGAAAGTAAAGTCCTATTCTTCAGGAGGGTCGTGAACATAAAGTAACCTCCCATTTTTACGGAGGGTCCTTAATAGAAAGTAAAATCCCATTTTTCATGAGAGTCCTGAACAGAAAGTAAAGTTCTATTTTTTAGGAGGGTCTTAAACAAATAGGGAAATACCATTTTTCATGAGGGTCTTAAACAAATAGGAAAATACCATTTTTTGGAGGGTCCTGAACAGAAAGTAAAGTCCCATTTTTCAGGAATGTCTTAAACAAAAAGTAAAATCCCATTTTTTAGGAGAGTTCTGAACAGAAAGTAAAGTCCCATTTTTCAGGAGGGTCTAAATAGAAAGTGAATTCCCATTTTTTAGGAGAGTTCTTAACAGAAAGTAATTCCTATTTTTAAGGAGGTTTCTTAACTGAAACTAAAGTCCCATTTTTTAAGAGGCTCCTTAACAGATAGTAAATTTCTATTTTTCAGGAGTGTCCTAAACAAAAACGAAAGTCCTATTTTTTAGGATGTTCCTGAACAGAAAGTAAAATCCCATTTTTTACGAGGGTCCTAAACAGAAAGTAAAATCCTATTTTTCTGGAGGCTCCGGAAAAGAAAGTAAGGTCCCATTTTTTCTGGAGGGTCCTGAACAGAACTAAAATCTCATTTTTCAAAAGAGTACTAAACAGAAAGTTAAATCATTTTTCAGGAGGGTCCTGAATAGAAGTAAAGTCCCATTTTTTAGGAGGGTTCTAAATAGAAGGTAAAATTACATTTTTCAGGAAGGTCCTGAACAAAAAGTAAAGTCCCTTTTTTCAGGAGGGTCCTGAACAGAAAGTAAAATCCCATTTTTCAGGAGCGACCTGAGCAAAAAGTATAATCCCATTTTTCATGAGTGTCCTGAACAGCAATTAAAGTCCCATTTTTCAGGAGGGTCTTAAATTAAAAGTAAAGTCCAATTTTACAGGAGGGTCCTAAATAGAAAGTAAATCCTATTTTTCAGGAGGGTCGTGAACATAAAGTAACCTCCCATTTTTACGGAGGGTCCTTAATAGAAAGTAAAATTCCATTTTTTATGAGAGTCCTGAACAGAAAGTAAAGTTCTATTTTTTAGGAAGGTCTTCAACAGAACGTAAAGTCCCATTTTTTACGAGGGTCCTGAACAGAAAGTAAAGTCCTACTTTTAAGGAGGGTCCTTAATCGAAAGTGATATCCCATTTTTCAGGAGGGTCCTGAACAGAAATTAAATTCCTATTTTTATGGAGGGTTATAAATAAAAACTAAAGTTGCATTTTACAGAAGGGTCCTGAACAGAAAGTAAATTCTTATTTATCAGGAGTGTCCTGAACAGAAACTATAGTCCCATTTTTAAGTGGGTCCGGAGCAGAATGTAAAATCCCATTTTTCAGGATAGTCCTGAACAGAAAGTGAAATCCCATTTTTCAGGAGGGGCCTTAACAGAAAGTAAAATTCCATTTTCCAGGAGGGTCCTACAAAGAAAGTAAAATCTCTTTTTGTAGGAGGGTCCTGAACAGAAACTAAAATCTCATTTTTTTGGAGGGTCCTGAGCAATAGTAAAATCTCATATTTCAGGAGGGTTCTGAATAGAAAGTAAAATCTGATTTTTTAGGAGGGTCCTGAACAGAAAGTAAAGTCCCATTTTTCAGGAGGGTCCTTAACATAAAGTAGAATCCTATTTTTCAGGAGGGTCCTGAACAGAAAGTAAAATCCCTAACAATAATTAAAGTCACATTTTTTGGGAGGGTCCTGAACAGAAAGTAAAGTCCCATTTTTCAGGACTGTCCTGAACAGAAAATAAGGTCCCATTTTTCAGCAGTGTCCTGAACAAAAAGTAAAATCCTATTCTTTAGGAGGGTCGTGAATATAAAGTAACCTCCCATTTTTATGGAGGGTCCTCAACAGAAAGTAAAATCCCATTTTTCATGATGGTCCTAAACCGAAAGTAAAGTTCCATTTTTTAGGAGGGTCCTGAACAGAACATAAAGTCTCATTTTTCATGAGGGTCCTAAACAGAAAGTAAAATTCCTATTTTTCAGGAGGGTCCTGAACAGAAAGTAAAATCTTATTTTTTAGGAGGGTGTTGAAGAGAAAGTAAAATCTCTTTTTTAGGAGGGTCCAGAAAGTAAAGTCCCTTTTTTCTGGAGGGTTCTGAACAGAAAGTAAAGTCCCATTTTTCAGGATGGTCTAGAATAGAATGTGAAGTCCCATTTTTTAGGAGGGTCCTGAACAGAACATAAAGTCCAATTTTTTAGGGGGGTCCTGAACAGAAAGTAAAGTCCCATTTTTCAGGAGGTTCTTAATAGAAAGTGAATTTCTATTTTTTAGGAGGGTCCTGAACTGATAGTAAATTCCTATTTTTAAAGAGGGTTCTTAACTGAAACTAATTTCCCATTTTTGAGGAGGCTCCTGAACAGAAAATAAAGTCTCATTTTTCAGGAGTGTCCTGAACAGAAAGTAAAGTCCCATTTTTCAAAAAGGTCCTGAATAGAAAGTACAATCCTGTTTTTCAGGAGGGTCCAGAACATAAAATAATATCCCATTTTTCAGGAGGGACCTCAACAAAAAGTGAAGTCCCAAATTTCAGGAGAGTCCTGAACAAAAATTAAAATCTCAGTTATCAAGAGGGTCTTGAAAAGAAAGTAAAGTCCCATTTTTCAGGAGGGTCTTGAACAAAAAGTAAAATCCTATTCTTCAGAAGGGTCGTGAACTTAAAGTAACCTCTCATTTTTAAGTAGGGTCCTGAATAGAAAGTAAAATACTATTCCTCAGGAGGTTCCTAAACATAAAGTAACCTCCCATTTTTAGGAAGGTCTTGAATAGAAAGTAAAGTCCCATTTTTCAGGAGGGTCCTGAACAGAAAGTAAAATCTTATTCTTTAGGAGGGTCATGAACATAAAATAACCTCCCATTTTTAAGAAGGGCCCTTAGCAGAAAGTAAAATCCCATTTTTCATAAGGGTCCTGAACAGAAAGTAAAGTTTTATTTTTTAGAAGGGTCCTGAACAGAACGTAAATTCCCATTTTTCAGGAGGGTCCTGAACAGAAAGTAAAATACTATTCTTCAGGAGGGTCCTGAACATAAAGTAACCTCTTATTTTTTAGGAGGGTCTTGAACTGAAAGTAAAGTCCTATTTTTTAGGAGGGTCCTGAACAGAAAGTAAAGTCCTATTTTTTAGGAGGGTCCTGAACAGAAAGTAAAGTCCTATTTTTGAGTAGGGTCAAAAACAGAATGTAAAATCTCATTTTTCCAAAGGGTCCTGAACATAAAGTAAAGTCCCATTTTTTAGGAGGGTCCTGAACAAAAAGTAAAATCCCATTTTTTAGGAGGGTCCTGAAGATAAAGTAAAGTCTTATTTATCAGAGGGTCTTGAACATAGAGTAAAAATCTCATTTTTCAGGAGGGTCCTGAACAGAAAGTAAAGTCTCATTTTTTAGGAGGGTCCGAAACAGAAAGTAAAGTCCTATTTTTCAGGAGGGTTCTAAACAGAAAATAAAGACCTACTTTACAGGACAGTCCTGAATAGAATGTAAAGTCTCATTTTTAGGAGGGTCCTGTACAGAAAGTAAAGTCCCTTTTTTCAAGTGGGTTCTGAACAGAAAGTAAATTTCTATTTCTCAGGAGTGTCCTGAACAGAAACTAAAGTCCTATTTTTTTGAAGGGTCCTGAACAGAAAGTAAAGTCCTATTTTTCAGGAGGGTCCTGAACCGAAAGTAAAATCCTATTTTTCAGGAGGGTCCTGAACAGAAAGTAAAATATCATTTTTTAAGAGGGTGCTGAACAGAAAGTAAAATATCATTTTTTAAGAAGGTGCTGAACAAAATGTTAAATCTCATTTTTCAAAAGGGTCCAGAACAGAAAGTAAAGTCCCATTTTTTTGGAGAGTCCTGAACAGAAAGTAAAATCCCATTTTTCATGAGGGTCTTAAACAAATAGGAAAATACCATTTTTTGGAGGGTCCTGAACAAAAAGTAAAGTCCCATTTTTCAGGAGGGTCTTAAACAAAAAGTAAAATCCCATTTTTTAGGAGAGTCCTGAACAGAAAGTAAAGTCCCATTTTTCAGGAGGGTCTAAATAGAAAGTGAATTCCCATTTTTTAGGAGAGTTCTTAAGAGAAAGTAATTCCTATTTTTAAGTAGGTTTCTTAACTGAAACTAAAGTCCCATTTTTTAAGAGGCTCCTTTACAGATAGTAAATTTCTATTTTTCAGGAGTGTCCTAAACAAAGACTAAAGTCCCATTTTTTAGGATGTTCCTGAACAGAAAGTAAAATCTCATTTTTTAGGAGGGTCCTTAACAGAGAGTAAAATACTATTTTTCTGGAGGCTCCTGAACAGATAGTAAGGTCCCATTTTTTCTGGAGGGTCCTGAACAGAACTAAAATCTCATTTTTCAAAAGGGTACTAAACAGAGGGTGAAATCATTTTTCAGGAGGGTCCTGAATAGAAGTAAAGTCCCATTTTTTAGGAGGGTTCTGAATAGAAAGTAAAATTACATTTTTCACGAAGGTCCTGAACAAAAAGTAAAGTCCCTTTTTTTAGGAGGGTCCTGAACATAAAGTAAAATCTCATTTTTCAGGAGCGACCTGAGCAGAAAGTATAATCCCATTTTTCATGAGGGTCCTAAACAGCAATTAATGTCCCATTTTTTAGGAGGGTCTTAAACAAAAAGTAAAGTCCAATTTTACAGGAGGGTCCTAAATAGAAAGTAAATCCTATTCTTTAGGAGGGTCGTGAACATAAAGTAACCTCCCATTTTTACGGAGGGTCCTTAATAGAAAGTAAAATCCCATTTTTCATGAGAGTCCTGAACAGAAAGTAAAGTTCTATTTTTTTTGAAAAGTCTTGAACAGAACGTAAAGTCCCATTTTTTAGGAGGGTCCTGAACAGAAATTAAAGTCCTACTTTTCAGGAGGGTCCTTAATCGAAAGTGAATTCCCATTTTTCAGGAGGGTCCTGAACAGAAAATAAATTCCTATTTTTATGGAGGGTTATAAATAAAACTAAAGTCGCATTGTTTAGAAGGGTCCTGAACAGAAAGTAAATTCTTATTTATCAGGAGTGTCATGAACAGAAATAATAGTCCCATTTTTAGGAGGGCCCTGAACAAAATGTAAAATCCCATTTTTCAGGATGGTGCTGAACAGAAAGTGAAATCCCATTTTTTAGGAGGGTCCTGAACAGAAAGTAAAATTCCATTTTCCAGGAGGGTCCTACAAACAAAGTAAAATCTCTTTTTGTAGGAGGGTCCTGAACAGAAAGTAAAATCTCATTTTTTTGGAGGGTCCTGAGCAATAGTAAAATCTCATATTTCAGGAGGGTTCTGAATAGAAAGTAAAATCTGATTTTTTAGGAGGGTCCTGAACAGAAAGTAAAGTCCCATTTTTCAGGAGGATCCTTAACATAAAGTAGAATCCTATTTTTCAGGAGGGTCCTGAATAAAAAGTAAAATCCCTAACATTAATTAAAGTCATATTTTTTGGGAGGGTCCTGAACAGAAAGTAAAGTCCCATTTTTCAGGACTGTCCTGAACAAAAAATAAAGTCCCATTTTTCAGGAGTGTCCTGAACAAAAAGTAAAATCCTATTCTTTAGGAGGGTCGTGAACATAAAGTAACCTCCCATTTTTATGGAGGGTCCTCAACAGAAAGTAAAATCTCATTTTTCATGATGGTCCTAAACCAAAAGTAAAGTTCTATTTTGTAGGAGGGTCCTGAACAGAACGTAAAGTCCCATTTTTCATGAGTGTCCTAAACAGAAAGTAAAATTCCTATATTTCAGGAGGGTCCTGAACAGAAAGTAAAATCTTATTTTTTAGGAGGGTGTTGAACAGAAAGTAAAATCTCTTTTTTTAGGAGGGTCCAGAAAGTAAAGTCCATTTTTTCTGGAGGGAACTGAACAGAAAGTAAAATCCCATTTTTCATGAGGGTCCTAAAAAAAAGTAAAATCCAATTTTTCAAGGGGGTCCTGAATAGAAAGTAAAGTCCCATTTTTGTGGAGATTCTTAATAGAAAGTGAATTTTCATTTTTTAGGAGGGTCCTGAACTGAAAGTAAATTCCTATTTTTAAAGAGGGTTCTTAACTGAAACTAATGTCCTATTTTTGAGGAGGCTCCTGAACTGAAAAAAAAGTCTCATTTTTCAGGAGTGTCCTGAACAGAAAGTAAAGTCCCATTTTTCAAAAAGGTCCTGAATAGATAGTACAATCCTATTTTTTAGGAGAGTCTAGAACATAAAGTAATGTCCCATTTTTCAGGAGGGACCTCAACAGAAAGTAAAGTCCCAAATTTCAGGAGGGTCCTGAACAGAAAGTAAAGTCCCATTTTTTAGGAGGGTCCTGAACAAAAAGTAAAATCTCAGTTATCAAGAGGGTCTTGAAAAGAAAGTAAAGTCCCATTTTTCAGGAGGGTCTTGAACAGAAAGTAAAATCCTATTCTTCAGAAGGGTCGTGAACATAAAGTAACCTCCCATTTTTAGGAAGGTCCTGAATAGAAAGTAAAGTCCCATTTTTCAGGAGGGTCCTGAACAGAAAGTAAAATCTTATTCTTCAGGAGGGTCGTGAACATAAAGTAACCTCCCATTTTTAAGAAGGGCCCCTACCAGAAAGTAAAATCCCATTTTTCATAAGGGTCCTGAACAGAAAGTAAAGTTTTATTTTTTTAGAAGGGTCCTGAACAGAGTGTAAATTCCCATTTTTCAGGAGGGTCCTAAACAGAAAGTAAAAACTATTCTTCAGGAGGGTCCTGAACATAAAGTAACCTCTCATTTTTTAGGAGGGTCTTGAACTGAAAGTAAAGTCCTATTTTTTAGGAGGGTCCTGAACAGAAAGTAAAGTCCTATTTTTCAGTAGGGTCCAAAACAGAATGTAAAATCCCATTTTTCCAAAGGGTTCTGAACATAAAGTAAAGTCCCATTTTTTAGGAGGATCCTGAACAAAAAGTAAAATCCCATTTTTAGGAGGGTCCTGAACATAAAGTAAAGTCTCATTTATCAGAGGGTCTTGAACATAGAGTAAAAATCTCATTTTTCAGGAGGATCCTGAACAGAAAGTAAAGTCTCATTTTATAGGAGGGTCCAAAACAGAAAGTAAAGTCCTATTTTTCAGGAGGAACTTGAACAGAACGTAAAGTCCCATTTTTCAGGAGGGTCCTGAACAGAAAGTAAAGTCCTATTTTTCAGG
>NW_025889421.1:0-2098 GCF_002878395.1 Capsicum annuum
AATTTTGACCGATTCAATCCTGAATTCAGTACTTTTTTTGGTTTGAGGTTTTCGCTTTTGTGCAAAATAGAAGTGGGAACCTGAACAAATTAGGGATCGCGGCAATTAATGTTACTCCCCATATGTCATATTTAAGGCAACATGTGGGAGTTTGCCTAACATTCTAGGGTGGGTCCCTTAACGACACACCATGCATGTCGATTACCACAACAAATCATACACGACACGCTAGGCATCCTGCATCACTTTTCCTGTTTTAATTTTCAATGCATATTCGTCCCGAGGTTTTTTCACATGAATTTTATTACCTTGGTTGTTCACGTAAATTTTTAACCCTATGTGCTTTTGCAGTTTTCGATGGCCGTTTCTGGTTTGTTCACGTGAATCTCAATACCTAGAGCCTTTCTAGTTTTGGTTTTGGCCATTTCAGTCTAAAATTTAGTGCTTTTTCATTTGAGGTTTTGCTTTTGTGCAGAGTAAAAAGAGGGACTCGAACAAATAAGGAGTCGAGAACATTAATGTGACTCTCAATATGTCATTTAAGGCAGCACGTGGGAGCTTGCACGACATTCTAGGTGGGTCCTTAAACGACACATCATGCGTGCCTATTACCACAATAAATCATGCACGACCCGCTAGGCATCCTGCATCACTTTTCCTTTTTTAGTTTTTCATGCATATTCATTTTTAAGGTTCTTTTTCACGTGAATTTTCAGTCCGTGATTCTCTAGGTTGTTCACGTGAAATTTTAACGGTAAGTGTTTTTTCAATTTTCGAAGGCCATTTCAGGTTTGTCACGTGAATTTCAATACTTAGTGGTTTGTTAGTTTTCGATTTTGGCTATTTCATTCTAGAATTTTGTACTTTTTGGTTTGATGTTTTGCTTTTGTGCAGAGTAAAAATCGGGACTCGAATAAATAAGGGGTCGCGACAATTAATGCGACTCCTGATATGTCATATTTAAGGAAACACATGGGAACCTCCACGACATTTTAGGTGTGGGTCCCTAAACGACACACCATGCATGCCTATTACCACACCAAAACATGCAGGACACGCTAGGCATCCTGCATCACTTTTTTTTCAATTTTCAATGCATATTCATTCCCACGGTTTTTTCACGTGAATGTTCAGTCCATGTTTATTCCCTAGGTTGTTCAAGACGGATCGTGCGTATTATATGCGTATTATATTTAAAACAATATAAGCAGTAGAGTAATAAGCAGTATTAAGTAAAGAGGGATTAACAAACTTACAAAGTTTATTTATGAAAACATGGAAAACAATACAAGAGACAGTAATACAGGAGAGATTGGGCAAGGAGATTTCTTATGGGAGAAATTTCTGAATGCCTTCTCTAGTGAAGAGCTAGGCCTTAAATAGGCAGAGAATTACATCATGTGTAATAGATTTAATACAAGTGGACGGCTAAGATGTTGCCGACAAAAGTAGATGGCTGCTTTTGAAAAGCAGATGCTTTACTTTTTTGAACAGTAATGTCTGTCTGGATTATTATTTGCTTTTGTCCTTGAGGGGGACAGCTGGATTCCTTTTAGGAATAGTAACTTGCCTTTTCAAAAGGTAATTCCGGCCCTTTGGACCTCTATCTCTTGGAAAGGTCAGATTCCTATTCTTAATAGGGATCGAGGTAGGCCATAGCAATCCCTTTGGGATCTAGCATATCGCCATTGTCACTGCTACTTCCGGTTGAAGCTGCTTCGGCAATAAGCTGTAGCATTTCTTCGGTGTTGGCAGTAGTGTCTGGTCCTTCTAAACTGTCCAGGGCTTGTTTCAATTTTTCCTTTAAAGCTTTCTTTGAAGCGGAAGAATGAGGAGAAGCCGTCGTGGCAGTTTTTCCCTTGTCGGAAATTTTGGGAGTGGTTGGCTTAGGCGTCCAACCCTTGATTTTGATTTCCTTGGATAAGTACTTGATCCTGTGTTGTTCTTCTCTGGAGAAGTTCCAGGTGATGATATATGATATTCGTTTCTTGACGAAGAATTTGCACATTTGAATGTGCTCCGGTAAGGTAGAACAAGCTTCTTTTGCCAAGAAGTCTGGGAATCGATTAAGAAACTGTTGAGGAAGAACATCTTTAGT
>NW_025889422.1:0-866 GCF_002878395.1 Capsicum annuum
TTCACTTTGTAGCTAGGTCCAACAATGCCCAACAACCCATCTTTTTTACCTTGCGTTTGTTGGACTCTTTGTGGGGTGTTTTCTTGATGACAGGTTATTCTGGACGATCGCATCTCAAGCCCGTCACAATGGTAAACTCTTTCAATCCAAAACAAACTGGCATGCCATAGTAGTTGATCCAAACTTCATCCATCTTATTTCCGCCCTCCTTCAGACTTCCATCATCCCCTGCATACATGATCCTGCGCTTGAGAAGGCCATATACCATGACCATAGGGAAACGAAGAGGGCGGGGCCCAGACAGCTCAAGAAAGTATGCAAAGCAACTCTTCTTTAAAAGTCCATCTATATTTTCCTTCTTCATAATACTCCTAAGTTCGTCAAAAGGTTTCCCTAACTGACATTTAAGTACAACATCACCAAATACTGCATTAGGGTTATTCATCGGCATCGCAACTCAAAACTTGTCAATACTAATGGTTTTGACAGAATCATACTGGAACTTTAATATTATTTCATGCCCCATTGGTGAGGAGGAGTTATCACTTTCCTCGACTTTATTTTTCCCTAACTGAGATTGTTCTGGAAGTTCCTCTGAATCTATCTGTATTCTAGCCTTTTTTGTTTGGTGATCGGAAGTTGATCCACTTTCTCCATTTTCTGTTTCTTTTCTTTTGGGAGACATCTTTTAACTACAAACAAAAGAAAAATAAAAAATACATTGCATTTGATGGCTGCATAATTGTTTAAAAAAAGGTGAGACAAATTTCAATAAATTATTCTTACCACATAACCAAAAAAAATACTCCAACGGACAACCCATCAGTTGGAACAAATGGGGAACCCGAATCTGTTTGAAGACCTAT
>NW_025889422.1:966-3586 GCF_002878395.1 Capsicum annuum
TGGGAGACATCTTTTAACTACAAACAAAAGAAAAATAAAAAATACATTGCATTTGATGGCTGCATAATTGTTTAAAAAAAGGTGAGACAAATTTCAATAAATTATTCTTACCACATAACCAAAAAAAATACTCCAACGGACAACCCATCAGTTGGAACAAATGGGGAACCCGAATCTGTTTGAAGACCTATTTAATATCTCCCCACAGTTATTCGACCTGTTGCAACAAGTGGAGAAATTTCAATAAATTATTCTATGCCACATTATAAGAAAATACTCTAACGAATAACCCATTAGTTGGAACAGATGGGGAATCTGTTTGAATACCTATTTAATATCTCCCAACAGATCTTTCACCCGTTGCAACAGATGGACCACCATCAACACAACCAATGCCACTAAGACCATCACCAATGCCACCAAGACCATCGACACCACCGCCAAAAAATACAAATACCAACACTACCACCAACAACCACCAACAACACCATCCAACAATACCACGATAGTAAACAAAACACTGAGAAAAAAACTAGGGTTTTCTCGGGTGCTTCCTACTTTTTTAGCATAAAAACTCAAAATTGTTAACCCATTCTCGAAGATAATACAACTAAAAGTATACTTTTTTTATCATTAACTAAAAAGTCCTATTTTTTAGAATAAAGAACAAATGTAGAACTCTTTTTGAACTCTGTTACATGTGAAGATAGAGAAAACAATGGATACAAGCGTGAATAAAGTTGAACAAGCGTGAAAACAACGGATACTTTCTCCGTTTCCCAATGGTCATGGTATATGGCCTTTTTGATGTTAAGGTATGGTTCATTATTGCTTTTTCATTCTCGTCTTCTTCTTTGCAAGTTATTTACATCTACTTTTTTATTTAATTAATATTTACCCATATCATATTTAGTAAAAAAATTTTAAGGAACTTGTAAGTGTTGAATAAATAATTCGAGAATTTTTATTACAATATGAGAAAAAAGTTATCTGTTGGGAGATGTTTAAAAGTCTTGTTGACAGTATCTTTTTTTATATGTATTTTATTTATTTTATTATTGTTGATGCTGTTATTGATGTTGTTGGTGGGGTTGTCATTGTTGGAACTTGTGGTGTGGTGTTGTTGATGGTTCTGGAATAAAGGGTGTTGCTTCTTTGTTGTTGATGATGTTGTTGGAACAAATGTTGTTATTTTTTTTGTTGATGTTTATGTTGTTGTTGATGTTGCAACAGATGAAGAAACTGTTGGAATAAATAAAACCACCAGAAAAGCTGGTTTGATGTATTCCATCAGACTCCACATCTATTGCAACAGACTCCACATTTGTTGCAACAGACCACATCTGATGCAACAGATGGACAATGTTCTTTTTGTGACATTAATTTTTTTCCTCTTCTTTGTAGATATAAGTAATTGACAGTTGATCAACTTTTGATGGACTAACGCAAGAGGCTGCAGTAAAGATGGGATTGGAGGAATAAACTGCGTGTAGATGGAACCACTTCATATGTGGGAGGTGTGTATTACTGATAATGTTATCGTGGAAACACATACAGAGTGCACTGATTTTATGAATGATGTTTTTACTGATTAGTCATAGATCGTTCAAACAAAATGTTTGTAAGTTTACAGTTAAGTTTGGTAGGTCCGAACTGATAAGGCTGAGGGACCATGAATATGGTTCTGATAGCCTGTTAAGATTTAATGTCGGTTGTTGCTCATGTTTATTTGTCAAGTATTGTGAATGGATCTAGTTTTTGTGTCATTATAAAGAGATTCAATAGCGATTGGACTAACTTTTAGGGTGCATTGGACCCTTAGAAGGCCTTCGAAGCTTAGCACTGCATCTAACAAGAACGAAAACCAATATAATTATTGTCCTGGCCAAAATTTATATGTTTGGGTTGCTCGCTCGAGGTGATGATTTTATACCAGAATGTGCGGTAGAAGAATGTTTTTGAAGGAAAATGGGTGGTTGATGGAAGACTATATCACCTGAGAGCTAATTGAAGAAGAAATACAGGGTAGAAAGTAACTTCTAACGAATCTGGCCAGTGGAATTATCTAAATAGATGTGAGATCTGAATTAATTACAAATATACAAGTGTATCCGGTAATGTAATTTCATTTATTGTGTCTCTGAAAGAAAAATAATGCATCTAAACACTTTGCTAGGGAGCTGCGTGGTCGGGATTATCACCTAGATAGAAAATAGAAAAAGACCAACAAAGAAGTCTCACGGGCATCGAGGGTTGAAATGATGTATAGCAAGTCTAGAAAACTTATGCCACCAATAAGTGCAGTTAAAATAAGGAATCTAAGCGAAGACGACAAATTTTTGAATTTTAAATTTCATCCCATGCCTTCTTATTTGTGTTTTCGATCAGGTCCACTGTCGTTGACCTGATCGAAACCACAAATGAGATTGAAAGGCAAATAGAGTATCATTGCTTCCTTAGCAATATGGTTATAATTGATTGTGTTTTCTTGCCTTGACATGCTTTCAACATTCCTTGGAGAAGATCAGATGCTTGTTGTAGTATGTGAATCCCGATAATTTTCAAGCTTGCCTCCAGCTTGAATACAGAATCAACAAGCTGGAGGCAAGCTTGAAAATTA
>NW_025889423.1:0-2455 GCF_002878395.1 Capsicum annuum
TAGTAATTTTGTGACAACACTTAAGTCGTCACAGATAATAGGAAGGTATTTGTGGCAAGAAATAAAGTCGTCACAGATAATGGTGTTTTTGTGGCGATACATAAGTCGTCACAGCTAATAGCATAGTTTTTGTGGCAAGAAATAAGCCGTCACAAATGATGATGATTTTGCAGCGGCAAAGTCGCTGCTAATGCTACTATAGCAGTGGCGACCTAACCCATATGTGTTTTGTCAAAATACAATTTGCAGCGAAATTATCTACCTTTTGTGGCGATAAAACTCGTCACAATTACCCTTTTATTGTGGCAACCTAGATTTGTCGTCGCAAATAACTTTTAGTTTCAGAAGTACTACCAACACCATAGTTGTCGTTGCCAAAGATATTTAGTGGCTACATTTCGTTATTTACCGGCGACTTTTTTCGCCACTAAAAATCAGATTTCTTGTAGTGTGTCTTTACTACTTGCTGCCATTGAGAATTTCTTATTCGCCGCAAAGGTTTAGGTCCCGTTTGCACTTAAAGCTAAGAAGAAAATACAGTACAAGTGAAGAAATTACATAGCCTGATATAGAAAAACATATAATTACTTCTACAGGCTGCTCAAGGTAACAGTTCCATGTTCCAAATACATGCAAAAATAGAACTCCGCTTATTGTAGCTTTATAGAACACAGATGATATAATTGACAGAAGTTAAAACTAAAACTAGGTTAAGATCCTTTCTAATATTGGACATTAGTTGACACCGGTAGCCTTGAGGCGCCCCATTTTCTTAGTAATAATAGAATTATTATAGGGTTTATTTAAAAAAATATTTTGTATCATCAGTTTTTATTATTTTTATATTTTTTTAAAACATGTTTAAGGTTATAAGATTAAAGAATATTTTTGGTGTATTTTATATGTTTTTAATTTAAGAATTCAAGATTAAAAAGTTTTTTTTTTTTAAACTCCAAACACTGTGTCAAGTCGAAATAAATCAAAAAGAAATTAAGATGGAAGGAGTACTATTTATAAAAGAAAAATCATATATCAGAAAAAGAAATAACTTTGCATCTCAAAAAGTTAGAAGAATAAACTTTAATTTAAGAAAATATTTATTTTTCTTTAAAAAAATTAGGGCCTCATATTCATTTTTGGCCTTAGGCCACCAACGAGATTGAGCTGCCCTGAGCCTTTGTCACCTATTCCGGTATTATACACAAGTCTTAAGGTGTACCGAAGTTTAAATTTACCTTAGAAGAGGTAACCATACTTGTGAAATTCATTGATAGATGATCGGTCACACACCCATCTAACATTTTTAAGAGACCGAGCAAAATGGAAACAAACAGGAAACAAGATTATCTATTCTACAAGCATTTGAAATCATTCTTGGGATCCCAAAGTTGGTTAGAAGAGCAACATGCCCTCCGTAAGAGTGTATGCAAATCTTACCTCTACCTTAGGTAGAGAGGTTGTTTCCATAGACCCTCAGCTTAAGGAAACGCATATCAAAGTAGATACTAAAAAAAAGTATGTCATAGCATTCTGAGAAAAGAATAGCAGCAACAAACAAAAAGTGTGATAATTGAAATACAAGAGATAGCAGATAGAAACGAAAAGCCGAGGACTATTGGAAAAAATACTACTGTAGTAAAAAAATACATCTCAAAACCTTAAATTTTCCTCTTTTTTTTAATTCCTAACATATTGATGAGAAGACAGAAGCAAAAAAAATTAGCTTTCTTACTAGAACTATTCTGGGAAATACAATAATTTTGTGTAATTTTTTTCTCAGGAAGTTAGATAGAGATATGCTTGAACCATTTTGATTGAAAGCTTTTCTTTCGTTATAGCATGGAAAGCATATTTGCAAGGTGCAACGGCTCTACAAAATCTTCTGAATCAACTTCAGCTGACAATAATCAGACACAACCTGAGGTGAAGGTCTTGAATCAAGACCTTTCAGGTTGTGGCTGATCATTGTCTGTTGTGTTAGCTCAGAAGATTCTGAAACATCATTGTACCTTGCAATATGCTATCTGTGCTATAGCGAAATATTGTTATAGAGATTAGTGAGGTTGAATATGGTGTTGAAGTGGATGGAAATTGGACATGGTTTTATAGTTGAAACAATCACATGGGATGGTCACTTTCATGAAGTATTTTGGTAAGAGAAACATACATATGAGAAGTATTAGGAAAATTAATAACTAAGTTGTTCTAAAACATAAGGTCAGAGAAAAAACATTTTCTAAAAATTAAGAATCCTTAAAAATATATGGTAAGAGAAACATATATGGTAACTAGTAAGTAGTGTTAGGAGAATTAATAAATAAGTAGTCCTAAAATATACATGACAATAGAAACATATATTTGAAACATTAAGAAATTATAAAATATAGATGGTAAGTGAAACATATATGGTAAATAGTATTAGGATAATTTAACCACTAAGCATTTCTAATATATA
>NW_025889424.1:0-1279 GCF_002878395.1 Capsicum annuum
CACCTAAATATACCCTTCGGTCAAGTAAACGAAACTCTAGAAAAAAAAGTAAATTTTTTACACATATCATAATAAGAAAATGTACAAACATTACTCCAAGTAAGTGATCAGGAAGGAACGCACGCTACAACTAACATAACAACCAACTGAAACACATTATCATTAGCTAGGCTAGCGCGCATTGAACTTTCTTTGCAAGATTGTGTTGGTCTATATGGTCACGATATATGTAGCAAAGCATTGTAAGCTTTGTAGACAAGTAATTTTTGTAGACAACGTGTGCTTGTAAGCTGAACATTTTCACATCTACGGCATAAATTCGTTAAGCCAATTGAAATATCCAAAGATTCACATGTAGTTTCAATATATTTCGGAGAGATTTTACTTGACAGATTTTACTTTCTTAAACCTTGTATCATGCACAAGAGAAAGCAAAGAGCAGCTTATGTTATCAGACTGAAGGTCAAACTAAGAATAAATGTGCGTATCTTAAAACAAACTGTAAAATTTAGTCATTTACAGTTTTATAGAAAATGTTTTTCGAAACTTAACTAAATGTAGGACCGTATATTTTATGAAACTGAATGCCTTATTGATGAGTAATATTAAGTTGTTTTAGTTTTTACCATTTATATTTTTTTAAATCTAGTGTCACACGCAAGCGAAAGGAAAAAGTAACTTAGGTGATCAGATTGAAGGTCAAACAAAGAATAAATTTACGTGTAATTTTAAAAGAAAGAAAAGATTTTGTTAAACTGAATGCCTTGTTGATGAGTAATATTGAGTTATTTTAGTTTTACGGTTCATATTTTCTGAAATCTAGTGTCAAGTGCAAGCAAAGCAGAAAGCAATTCAAGTGATACGATCAAACTAAGAATAAATGTGTGATTTTAAAAGAAAGAAAAGATTTTATTCAACTGAATGCCGATGAGTAATATTGAGTCATTTTAGTTTTACAGTTTATATTTTCTGAAATTTAGTGTCAAGTGCAAGCGAAGCATAAAGCAATTCAAGTGATCAGACTGACGGTCAAATTAGGAATAAATGTGTGACATCTTAAAAGAAGAAATAGACTTCATGATACAAAAATCTCTATTGATGAGTAACATTGAGTCGATTTTTACGGTTTATATTTTTTGAGATCTAGTGTCACGCGAAAGAGGTGATTAGATTGAAGGTGAAACTAAGAATAAATATATGATCTAAAATAGATTTTATGAAATTGAATGTCTTATTGATAAGTAATATTGATTCATTTTAATTTTACAATTTATATTTT
>NW_025889425.1:0-5431 GCF_002878395.1 Capsicum annuum
TTTGGTGAAACCAAAAAGCTAAGGAATAAGAGAATTAGGGGGAGGTTAAATGGAGTTGAGTTTTCAACATAGGATTCTGCCTGCATATCCTAAAGACTCAGGAAATCAGACTGCTTGTGGTTCATCTCGATCGGTGGCAAAGATAGTCTCTTATTTAATACAACCTTTGGTTCGGAATGAGTGATAGTTTATTTGAGCTTATGTAAAAGAGGCTTGGAACCTATTAACAAGGAATATGGCATCCTTCACATCCATAGGCAAGAATTTTTATGGACATAATTTTTAAAACTCTGAGTGCATTATTACTCGGATTTCAGGGAAAGGGTAGGTTTCTTCCAGTATGAGTTTAGACGTATCCTAAAAGTGAAACAGGAACCCGAATATCCCAGAATATCCCATATTCCTTCTAATAGGGGTGTGTTCTGATGGTGGTGGAAGTCTTCCTTTAGTTCGCATGATATTCCTCTTCGAACTATGTCCTAGTTCGCTGCTAAGAAAAAGTTCTATGCTGTGTTGCGTCATTTTTTGTGTCGTCCACACCAGTGATTTTGAACTGATACTTTCATCCTTTCGGATTCTCTTGACAACATCTCAAATAGAATAGTTAGTTGCAAATTTAGCATTACACTAATGTAAATTGGTGCAAATCTGTTTGAACATGTTGTGTTGAGATAGTTAATGAACCAGTTTGCACAACCCTTAATGTAGTGACGGTCCAACATGTCTCATTGAAAGGTGGATAAACCATTTTAAATATAACATACCACTTTGAATAGAGTAACAGTTCAACGTGTCTCATTGAAAGGCGGACGACCTATTTGAATGTAACATTTCACTTTGAAGGAGTAACTGTCCAACATGTCTCATTGAAAGGTGGACGTCCTATTTTTAATTTAATATGCCACTTTGAATGGAGTGACGGTCCAGCGTGTCTCAGTGAAAGGCGGATGACCCATTTGAATGAAACATACCACTTTAAATGGATTGATGGTCCAACGTGTCTTACTGAAAAATGGACGACCTATTTTGAATGTAATATGCCACTTTGAATGAAGTGACGGTCCAATGTGTCTGATTGAAAGATGGACTGCCTATTTTGAATGTAACATGTCAGTTTTAATGGGGTAGCGACCCAATGTGTCTCATTAAAAGGCAGATGACCTATCTTGAATGTAACATGACACTTTGAATAGAGTGATGATTCAATGTGTCTCATTGAAAGGTGGATGACCTATCTTGAATGCCACAGGTCACTTTGAATGGAGTGAAGATCCAACATATCTCGTTGAACGAAGGATTACCAAAACTGAATGTAGTATGTCACTTTGAATGGGGATGATGACCTAGCATTTCTCATTGAAAGGCAGACGGCCTATCTTTAATGTAGCGTGCTACTTTAAATGGAGATGGTCCAACTTGTATCATTTAAATATAGACAACCTATCTTAGATGTAACATGCCACTTTAAATGGGGGTGACAGTGTAATATGTCTCATAGGAAGACGGACGACCTATCTTTAATGCAATATGCCACTTTAAATAGAGTGATGGTCTAACATGTCTCATTGAAAGGCGTACTGCCTTACTAAAAACGCTATAAATTCTCAACCGAGTATCGAATTTGGGTAAAATTGGTATTGATGGAAAACTTATTCAATTTTCCACACAATAGAGGGTCTAAATTTGGAAAATTTCACATGCAATAATGCCTTAACTAAAGGTTAATGCTATGTTTTTATGGATTAGGGTGATGGGAAAGAACAAGAATGCCTCTCTAGGATTTAAATTTGTAACTGGAATGCCGAATTGAGAAGCACTGTAATATTATAATCTCTTGATCGCTAAACCCACTGTGACACGATGCAATCGTGGTGAGGTTCTGGTAATGAAGTTGATTTAAAATATTGAAGTTGATTTATTGAACTTCATCCTTAGAATCAAGAGTCCTTTAAAGTACTTGTGCATGTCCTAAGCTTCTGGATTGAATCCTCAAACGTCCAGAGGATACTTTTGCATTATTTCTTAGAGGCGATCTTGCATAACATCACCTGTATAACTTAAACAAAGCTCATTAATAATACAATAATTTTTCATAACTAATTCAGGAGTGTAATAGAAGATAAAGTTTAAAGATAAAGATGAAGTTGTATGACTCATGATGATTTAGAGATGGTAGTTCAGATAATATATCCATATCTTCGTCATTATACCCAATCATTTTTTCATAAAATCAGAGAAAGTGTTAGACATCATAATAAATTAATAGAAACATAAATCAAGAGGAAAATAAGGAAGAGAATTTTTCTGGATTATTATGGCAAGGCCACAGCGTATCTGATAATACCCTTTGTCATTCTTATCATTGTCAATTTGGTGACTTCACTGTTCCTACATCCAAAGAAAAATTCTTAGTTTGACAGACTGGCTGTGTTGGTATTGCCTTGCTCTCCTGATGTACCTTATTGATTATTGATTTACAAACTTTCTGATCTTGAAGTACAACATTTGTAGAATTTTTAAGGATCTTCCTCAAAAATTCTGTCCTGGTCTATAACACGTAACTCTTGATATTTGTTATAACTCTGAACATTTCTTAGTATGGAACTGTTTAGATTTTCTCAAAAATTTGCCATGATCTAAAATGTGAAGTACTTGAGTCGTTTCTGACGTAGAGTACTTAAGCATATAGAACTTCAAAAATTATGCCCTTATATCAGCTTCAGCAATATCTGATTTTCAACTTTGTAGCAGATGTCAAGTTTTGTGAAATTTTTGAGACCTCAAAAATTTCTTTCCCAGGTACATGCTTCAATGTCATCCTCATTTAAATTGGGATAGTATCCTTTAATGAATTTTTGAGATCTTCTAAAAAAAATATTTCATAGTATCTATGAAAATGTTACAGGAGATATAACTGAGCCAGTGTGATACCTATGCATTCCGTTAAGTTAGGAAAGGTAATTCCAACATATAATGGAAAGATAAATCTTCTAAGGAATTGACCAAAGCCGACATATGCCGCCTACGTATCCCATTATAGGGAATTTTGGCCAAACATAGTTCATACATACAAAAGGAATATTTGATACTTTTGATAACGTAACCAAAGACAATACAGGCCGCCTACGTATTCCACAAAGGAAATCAGGTCGAACATAGATAATTACAACTAAAAGGGTGCAATTACAAGGAAATCAAACCATAAAGTGCGATTAAAAGGAAATCAAACCATAAAGTAAGATTACAAAGAAATAAAGCAAAAAAATTCAAATTCAAGAAAGTAAAATGAGAAAGTACGATTACAAGGAAAGAAAACATTAACTTCTATATGCAGGATAGAAGGACGCCAAAAGTGAGCCATTTGAGGAAAATTCAAGCTTCTTCTGATTGATGATTCTAATAACTACTTCTTGTGATTGGGAAATGGATTACTGTTAACATTAGCTAGAGATTCTTCAAGCGTTATGAACTTGGCATCAATTAGATCCTTCGTTTTGTGCTTGAGAGTTATACAAGCAGTTCTATTATGTCCAACAACTCCATAGTGGAAGTTTTCAGAGGCTTTTCTTTCATTGGATGAAGTATTTTTCCTTCTTTCAACCTTTCAAAAAGCAGAGTAAGAGATTCTTCCAATGTCGTGAAAATTCTGGGGGGCATCCTTACATGATTGGCATGAGGAGCATTATTTTTATAGTTTTGTGGTGGAGGTTGAGTATGGTATGTCACTTCTGCATTGAAGACCAGATAGTGATCATGTTGAGTACTGGGTTGGTATCGAGGAGGTTACTTGTAGGTAGAAGAATTTTCTTGATTCATCACTCCCATTACTTCCTTCTTTTTTTCTTTTTATTTCAGAAAGAGCTAGTCTAGAATTTCTTATGAGTGGATTGCAGGTCAGTCAAATTTATTATCCTTCCTATCTTAAGGACATCCTCAATCATTTCCCAAGTCTTGATAATTTCAGTAAATGTTTTTCTAGCCATTGCTAACATGCGATCGAAACATTCTTGGTTCAGTGCATGGATGAAGTAATAGATCATTTTAGCTTCTTCTATAGGTGGATGTACCCTGGACACTTCTTCTCTCCAATATATGGGATATTCATGAGAACTCTCATTTAATTTTTAACTTATCTTTGTGATAGAGATTCTGTCAGGGATAATATCGACATAAAACTTGTAGTGATCTACAAAAATATTCGCCAGGTTATCCCAAGTGTGCCATTTAGTTACATCTTGTTTAGCATACCTTTTTAAAGCCTTTCCATTCAAACTTTGATGAAATAGCTTGACCTGTATTCCTTCATTTTTGTCTACGCCAATAAACTTTTTGCAATAAGTATTCAAATGAAAGAAGGATTTTTAGACCCATCAGACTTTTCAAATTCTGGGATCTTATAACTAGGAGGTAACTTGATCTTGAGAAATCCACACAACTCTTCATACTTCACACTTTGGTTACTCCCAAGTTCCCAAAGGCTTCTTATTGCATCTTCTAAGACCTTGAGCTTTCTATTCACTGTCTCATCAGCATATATTCTTGTATCATTCTTTAATTCAACATAATGATTAGCATCTAAGTGGTATAACCCTTGAGTTTATTTCATTGGTGGAGTGGTAGAATAGGTTTAAAATGATGGAAATTGGTGTAACAATGATATGTTCTGAACCTTCAGATGAGCAAATGTGTACACAAAAGTGGCATTTTAAGAAGTATGAGTAAAATGACCTTTTTAATCTACTACTTCTAATGTTTGAAACATAGGTCCCTTTGGTTGAGCATCAGTAAGAAGAGTCATGTTTTGAGGAGTCTGAGAAGGTGTTCTACTTTGCATCACTATGAGCTTTATCTCAACAATTTGTTGATCCAAACCGCAACGAGCTCTGGGGTTATTTCTTTTCCTATCGAGGCACTCCGGTCCATTGCCATAGAGAAGGTGAGAATTGACAAGTATGAAGTATTTATGTTAATAAAATTAGGATCCATAGTCAAACGAGTCCTTTTATTAGACAAAGCAAGAACTGACGAATTTGTAGTTGCTTTCTTGACCTTCGACCATGTGAAATACTGATGTTCTGCTAGCGATTATGTTTTTTCTTTGTGAAAAGGGCAAGTTTGACTACCAACACAAATCTGCCACTCTCTAAACAAAAATAAAAACATTCTAAAGGTAAAAATATTAGTTTGTGACCAAAATAATGAATTAAAATAATATACGAAACAAATGACATGTATGTGTTTTGAAACGGACTAGTTCAAAATTTGAAGAATAGGATGCTTTGAGAAAAGTGATTAAATGATCAAAACTTTGACCACTTGATGGATTTTGGATTAGAATGAACAAACTGATATGGAGAAGTATGTGTTTACGAATAAACATTCTAAAAGGTATATTTGAAAAGCTCTTTTGAAGACAACGTAGTATTTCTAT
>NW_025889426.1:0-5348 GCF_002878395.1 Capsicum annuum
TTATTACCTGAAAAATTATTTGGGAGTTTGTGCTACGAATTTTGCTGAGGATTTATTCTTGGGGATTTACTTGCGATATTACCTAGGGAAATATATCAGTGAGTATTTTATCTCTAGATAAATCCGCAGGTATATGGACAAATATATATATATATATATATATATATTTTAAATCCATAGAAAATTTTTTAGGTAATTTATCCTACGGATTTACGTAGAGATATTTTGGTAGAAATTTATGTAATGATATTATTACCTAGGAAATTATTTGGAGATTTTGTGCTGCAAATTTTGCTAGGGATTTATTATTGGGGATTTACCTGCAAAATTATTACTTGCGACATTGCCTGAGAAAATATATTGACGGGTATTTAATCTCTAGGTAAATCCGCAGGTATATGGACAAATATATATATATATATATATATATATATATATATATATTTAAATTCATATATATTTATTTACTCATTTGAAAAATTATTAGGAGATTGTGTTGCTACAAATTTAGCTGAAATTATTTCTTGGGAATTTACGTAGGATTTTTTTGACTTAAAAAATTTAAATAGGAAAAGGATAAACTTGAAGAATGGAAAACATAAAATAAAAAACAAATTAGACATTAAATTGGTGGACAGGTATTATCAGGAGAAATATATCGACAGGTATTTTATCTCTAGGTAAATTCGCAGGTATATATATATATATTAATCCATAGAAAAATCTTTAGGTAATTTATCCTACAGATTTACTTAGAGATATTTTGGTAAAAATTTATGTAGTGGATTTTATTATCTGAAATTATTTGATAATTTTGTGCTGGGAATTTTGCTGGGGATTTATTCTTGGGGATTTATCTGCGAAATTATTAGTTGAAAAATTATTGAGGGATTGTGTTTCTACAAATTTAGCTGAAATTATTTCTTGACATTTACCTACGAAATTATTACTTGAAAAATTATTGGGGGATTGTGTTGCTACAAATTTAGCTGAAATTATTTCTCGGGGATTTACATAAGATTTTTGTGACTTGAAAAATTTAAATAGGAAAAGGATAAACTTGAAGAATAGAAAACATAAATAAAAATAAATTAGAGATTAAATCAGTGGACACGTATTATCAAACAAAAGATGCTCAAGAAATTAAAATTAGTTTATTGACATAGATAATATCACAGATGTATTATCAGCAATTTTAAATTTTATATTCATAATTTATAGGTGTCTATTTAGAATTATTATTATCGTTGATTTTAAAGTAATATATTATGTGCCGTATTTTTATTTACACAATTTATTCATAACTAATCTGAGAACAATTATATTATTTATTTTACTATTATTATTATTGTATTAATCTGCAACCTTAGTTAATTTAATTTTTTCCTATTAATTTATTTTCTAGCCTAATTTTGCCAATTTAAAATAATTTTAGCCCAATTCTATCTAATTTATTACAATCGTAGCCCAAATTGTGTCCAATTGAACTCAATTGCAAATTTCATTCAATTTTTTAAATCAAATTCTTAATATTTAGATCTCAATCGTTGATCAAAATTTATTTATTATTATTATTATTATTATTATTATATTTAAGTAGAAGTCTAAGTCGATTCAATTATCTTCTCAATTTTACTTAAATTCTAGTCAACCTTATATCTAATTGATGTCAATTTTAATCGATTTTTAAATTCAATTTGGTTCATTTTAAACCAAATTTATATCGAGTCTTATTATTTTCCTCGTTATTATTATTATTATGTTATTATTATTATTATGTTATTATTTCATTTATATCGAGTCTTAATATCCGTCGCTTTTTTTTGCGGACTATTGTGCCAACTAATTAACAAATAATTCATATTTATATTAATTTATATAGTTACTATATTTATTAAATCATTTCTGCAAGTATACATGCCCATGATTTACAAACATTGTCTATTATTATTGTTGTTGTTACGGCTTTCCTATATTTATTAAATAGAAGTCTACTCAATTATTAAAAATAATAATTTTATTAGTTTTAAAAATTAATTTTATATAGTTAATATATTTATTAAATATCAACCTAATTCAATTCAATTTTCCTAATTTATTTAAATTCTAGCCATTTATACTCAATTTGTGTTAATTGAGTTTAATTTGACTCAATCGAAATCACTAATTAAATTTTTTTAACCCAATATCTAATCCCAATTTCACTCATCTCCTCAATTTTAATCTCAGTCGTTCATCATATTTGATCAAAGGTCAATATTAAATCAATTTTCACTAATATTTTTCTTGAAATTGGACAGCTTTAGACTATTTTTCTTAAACTGAGTGTCTATTGAAAACAACCTATTTACCTCAGCGGTAAGGTCTGCGTATACTGTAGCCTCAACAGACCCCAATTTGTGGGACTAAATTGAGTTTGTTGTTGCATTCATTTTCTCAAAATCTCATAAAGAAAACAATCAAAAGATGTCACCTTGATTTTTTTTTTTAATTATTATTATTATTATTATTATTATTATTATTATTATTATTATATTTATGCTCGGTAATTTTTATATAATATTTTCTATGTGACATACATACATAATTTATTTTAAGAATAACAATTTTTATAATATATTTTTTAATTTATTATTACAATAAATTTATTATTATATTTAAATAGCAGCCTAAGTTAGCTAGTTCAATTATCTTCACAATTTTATTTAAATTCTGGTCAACCTTATATCTAATTGATGTCAATTTTAACCTATTTTTGAATTCGATTTGGTTCATTTTAAATTAATTTTCAATTCTATTTTCAATTTTAATCACAACCATCGATCTCATGAGATTGACGGCTGAGACTAAATCTTGTTTTCATATAAAAAACACTCAAATATCAAAACTTACTTTTTTTATTTATTTATTTTTTACAATATATTTTTTTGATGTTATGATTTCAGGTGCAAATGATGTGTCAATGATCTAAATGGCTAATGTGGGCATTGGCATCAGTGGGCATAAGGGACGTCAAGCTGTGATGGCATTGTTAACACCCAATTTTAACCTCCCGATACTCTTTTTAGGCTGTTATTTTATCAAAATTATTTAACTTTTGATATTAATATTTATTTTGGTACCAAATAATTTTTGACGTGTCACATTCATTATTTAAGAATGGACAAATTATTTTATTACTATTAGTATCATTTTTTATAATTTATTAATTCAAACACGACATTTTTTTTTCATAATTTTATCGGTATTTATTAAATTATTTTTTGTAAATATGCATGCTCACAATTTACAAATACATTGTCTATTATTATTATTATTATTATTATTATTATTATCATCATCATCATCATCATCATCATCATCATCATCATCATCTCTACTATTATTTAAATAACAGTCTGAATTGAAATCAATTTGCCTAGTTTATTTATCTTTAACCCATTTTCATCCAATTCATTACAATGCTAGCCTAATTTTGTTTAATCCATTACAATTATGACCAAATTGTAGCTAATTCTTATACAAGCTATTACAATTCTAGCCATATTTAAAGTCCCAATTATTTTTCTTATCCTTTTAATCTTAGCCATGAATCTAAATAATCCAGCAGCTAAGATCACATATCCATTGTCTTTCCTTAAAAACCAAAACCCTAATTTCATTGACAAAAAATCAGTCGCATACCCTGTCTCTCTCTCTACCTTCTCTCTTCTCTCTAAACCCTCCTATCACCGTCCTCTCTCCCCATTACCGGCCAACCCCACGCTTTAACCACCACCCCCTCGCCATTTCCCCTCTTAAATCTCCGCCTTCAGTGAGCTCCACCATCGTCACCGCTATGCAGCAGCCATACGACTGGCGGGAATGCAATGTCGCCGCCGCCCCTTCCTTTTTCTCTCCCTTTCGGTGAAGCCTCATCTCTGTTGCCACCAGACAATGGGAACAACCGCAGCAACCAGCCACCAGTCTGCCTCCCTCGTCATCTCCACCATCTCCCGCCACCAGTCAAACCGGTGTCCGCCGCCAGCCGGGACCCATGCACCAACAGCAGCCGCCAAGCCTCGTCCTCCATTCTCTCCCTTCTACGGTGAACTAGCACCGACCGCCATGCGAAACCAACAACAATGACGAGCACAGCCAGACCCCGCTTCACCCGTCGCTCCGGTGACCTATCTTTCATCGAAAAATGATGAATTAAGAATTCATATCCGGGTTTGATTTCGTATTTAAATTTATGATTAAATTTCACTCTCTTTTTGATTCGACAGATTTTGTAGTTGAAATTCATGAAGATGTTTCAGTAAATTTCGTTGTTTGTTGATTCGTCTAGATTAGTATTCGTGAAAATATCAATTTTAATGATGTTAATTGTTATTTAACTTTTGAAATTTACTGATTTTATTTGTATTATTGATTCATTAAACAGTTATTATGTTGTTAAATTTGTCCATCTCTCATGATTGTGACAGATCGATGTTTATGGTAAAAAAATAATAATAACGTGGTTGATCTCTTAATTTTACTGTTAGGTGAATATTAAGTGGTTGATTTCATGCATAATCAAAGATTCTTGATTTCATATGATTAATTGATTTTACCATTTTTCTATATATGGTTAACGACAGATTTGTTTTTCATAATTCCTAACATTTTACATGTCTAATTATGGTAAATTAGATACAATTACCTCTTCTTAATTGATTCTTGATTGATGCTGAAATATCTTTCTCCTTTTATTTTCCTTTTAATTGATTTATAAAATTATTCTCCTTCCTTTTACTTTTAAATCTTTTCACTATATAAACAACTCCTTATTTTTCAAAGGGAGACCTCTTATCATCAGATTCCTTCTTCTCTTAAACACGTTCTCATCAACGAACACCCTTTACATTCTCTATACAACTTACAATTCCTGCACTCAGCTTTAAGAAAAAACTAAAAGTGTTATTTTATTACTGTTTGGGTCGCATTTACTCTGCAGAGCTGTGGTATCAATCTTTCTGCGGTAATTCGTTTAGATTTCTGTGTTGCTCGATTTTTCTTCTTATTACTTGTTATCATCAACCCGTAAGTCTCTATCGATGCAATTTCCGTTATACTTTATGTAATGATGCTAGAAAGCATGCGTATAGGGACTATTTGCTGTTCGTTATGCTTTTGTTTCACTATACTTGTAAGGCTTGAGCAATGTCGTTCCTTTGAGCTAGCTTTTGGGGTGTGAGTTAGGTTTAAAGCCTAATTTGAAATGTTATTAGAGTTAGGCCTGATATGGTCCCTTACATTTGGGGAGTGAGTGAAATCTTGATATCCTTAAAGGTAAACTTTTGTTTTGAATTTAGTTTAGTTTG
>NW_025889427.1:0-2580 GCF_002878395.1 Capsicum annuum
AATAGCTACTTTTCTTATAATCGTCGGCCCATTTTTGACAGATCCATCGGGTGTTATAATCTAGAGTAAAAGAATTCAAACATTTATAATATAAGTATTTCTTAGTTTTTAACTAAAGTTTTTGGATTCAAGCTTCGAGTATAAATTCACCTTTAATAGACGGAGGCCAATGCAACATTACGACACATGGTTCATCTGAACCAATGCTTTAGACAAGAAATATAAATTTATGTGGTAAAAAATATTAAAATTACAATAAATAGTAGATATAAATTCGAAATTTTCAAAATACAATATGTTGAAGCTAAAAATCTTAAACCTTAGAATATTAGAATTTAAATTTAAGATCGCATCTATTGGTAAGGAGTGCTATATCCCTAAAATAGAACTGTCCAATGTGAATCTAAATTATTTGGGCCTCATAATCTTTATTTTACAAAGTTTAGCTGGAATGCAAAAGCATAATCAATATATAATCACCATATAAACCAATGATAACTGTTACTGTTAAGCAGGTAGTTTATTCTTATGATTTGACAAATTGCATGTTTACCCCAACAACAACAATAAGAAAGCCAAAAAGAAAAAAAAAAAACATAAACATACACCTTAATTTATTTTACTAAAAGTTACATATATACAAAGGTAATTTTATCTTATTACATAAAATCTCACATTGAAAAAAAAATTATAAAAATCTCAAAGTAATTACTTAAACCCTTAAATTCACTTTTTCTCTCTCATCCCCTCGTACATATCAAAATACCATATTTTACTCCTATTTTAGTGCACTGATTTTTACTCCATATGTGTGCTCTTTTATTTATGCCTACAATCAAGTTAATGTAATACTAATACTCTCTCATCCCCCTCCTATTTGCTTTACTTTTATAATTGGAATTGAAGATGTACACTTTCAATTCACGTAATAAAGAAAATTGAATCATTCTTTTTCCTTATTATCGTGTAGTCAATGTAATATTACAATAACACTAATTTTTTCTTAAAATTATTATAATCTTGTAGATAATTAATGTATAAGGTGAATATTTTATATGTATTGTGTGATATTATACATTTTGGAAGATTATATTTCAATGTATAAGTTATAATATATCAGACATTATACATTAGTTATTTTTGGAAGACTAATGTATAATATAATTCTTCTGCTATATATTTCATTATGTTATATATTAAGAACTTCTTATTACATTTAAGAGGCATTTTATGTATTATTTGGTATTATACAAATAGAAAGTATTAATATTGTGTAAGGTTACATTATACCATCTGATAAGGATACAAAAGTATACATGTTTAATGTTAATACTTAAATGTATAGTATGACATCATATATTACTGCAGATTATTTTTTAAATGTATAATGTGCCCACATATATGTGCAACTATTGTATAATGTTATCTTTTAAATTCCAACTTATCCATTATTTGCATTGATTCAATAAATACATCATATTGAATAATAAAATTGAATATATCAACTGTATTTGAATACATATTATTCTCATTTAACTATTTTGTTAACTGATGTTTTTTTTTCATGAATTTAAATTATTTATAATAAATTTATATGATTCTGTGAATGAAAGATAATTTTTTTCGTCAAAATATATTTTGAAATTAATTTTCTAGGAGCTTAATGGATCATATCAATGTGAACACAAATAATTCATACGTATTAATATTACTTCTACTAAAGTAAAGGAAAAAGAATGAAAACAAATACTCCCACTAGATTTTATATTATTTTATGTTGTTGTTACATAATTTTTAAAAATGTTTTAACTAAAATCATATTTTATTATTTTTTATGTAATTTATTACTACTAAAAATAGTATAAGAAGGAAATAATAAGGCTTTTTGATCTGCTAAAATGAATAAACAACATAAAATATTGTAAATGAGAACAATTAATAGTGATGTTTAAGAATTTTTTTAAATTTAAATTTCAGTTATTATATTTAATCATACGCTACATAATGATCAGTAATTAATTGCATTAATTAAGGTAGAGAAAGATAGTATCTGATTTCTCTTTTCATAAATGTAGGCAAATCTGTTTTATCATACATTGCAGCAATGTATAAGGGCCTACCTAATATATAAGTATATTTTACAAATTAGGGAGAGAGAAAGCCTAACGGGATTATATGTAAATACTTTCACAATAGTAGGGATTTATGTGGTTTATACTTTATTTTATTTATACAAATTTTCACTACAAAAATCTCAATTGAATGTATCGAGAGCTTATTTATGTATTTTGACATACCTAAAATTGAAAAAAAAAAATGTATGGGGAGCTAATTATGTATCTTTACAAAGGAAAAATTGTATCTTCGTCGGATGTATTATGTATCTTAACAGAACCAAAGTCGCAAAAAACGTATCTGGAGCTAATTATGCATCTTTAGATAGGAAAATGTATCTCCGTTGGATTTATTGGGAGATAATTATGTATCTCGACAGATTCAAAATCGAGATTTTTAGTAATTATGAAAAATGTCAAAATTTTCTGTAATTAAGCTCCAAACTGTCGGGATTTATGTCAAAAA
>NW_025889428.1:0-3884 GCF_002878395.1 Capsicum annuum
ATAAAATTAACGATTAAGCTAATTACCCAAACCAATAATCAAATTATGAGATTAATGAGATTAATGGTTTGGATAATTGGTTTAAGGTTTTGACTATATGTTTACTAGTCTAAGCTACCAGGTTAGCAATCGATTCTCGATTTATTCACTTTTTTAGCGGGTGATCCAATAACTTGATAGTAATTTATTAAATTCTAAATTTACCCTTCACTATGAAGTATTCTAGCAAAAAGATGAACCAAGTGTCGATGAAAAGTGAAGGGTACATTATTTTTAAATAAAAAATAAAGTAAGTTACTTTAGCTGGGCTAATTCTACCGCTCTTTCTCTTGACACAATTTTCCTAGCTAAACATACTTATAACTTCTGAAGTTTTTCGTATGAGATCTTAATTGTTAAATTGATAAAACTGATAATGATCCATAATTGATTAATCGACAATCAGTTAGCCGATATCTTAACTTTTTAGCATGTCTACAAATCAAAAATTACAAATAAAATTAATAAATTGACCGATATATAGTTCTAGACATTGATAAGGTTTTTTTGTGTCATAAGTAAGATATTTTATCCAAATTTATTTAAGTATTAAATTGTGCTATTTTCCTAGTAATTTTTGAACGGTGGCTAAAAAGCTCATAGCAAGCCTGAATACTAACAGTATCACCTAATATTTATGATTTATCATTATTAGGCCTATGCATCTAGCCATTTTTCCTATTCAAAACTCATTTTAGAAATCAAAAATTGAGGCTTCAATAAAAGACAATAATATCAACTCAAGCCCCTACTCGGGCATCTCCAAAATACATACTCTCTAAATAAAAAATAATATGCACATAAGCCCCCACTCGAGCACCCGATAATGAATAATTTCTCATGTCAATAATAATATTCACATAATTCCACACACGGGCAATACGAGAATAACAACAATTCTCAATAAAAATATACCGTGAAATTAAATGAGCCTAGCTTGTCATACCATAAGTCTTATCCACTATTTCAAGGTCATTTATGCTCTAAGTGTTTACTAAACCTCAACTATTCTATTAAAAGGTAAGAATAACCTAACATTCCTCTAATAAGTTACCAAGTCCAAAAGAAACTCATAATATAGGTAATGTCACGTCCCAATATTTTGGGGCTTGTCAACCGGCAAGACTGTGCGTGCTAACTGGGCTGCACTCTTGTTAGCTATGCAGATGGCATGTGCTGAAGGATGAGCAAACCTAAATATTAGGTAAATGGGCATAACATAAGGAAAAAACCATCTATATATATTGCATGACATGTCCTAAGAGTTCTAATGAGACTTGATGAGGTCTTGGTGTGAGCACAAGGGGGCGGAGGCATGGTTGAGGATCATGTGCGTTGTTGGATGTCAACATCATACATGTTGAAGCTACAATGGAATTTAAGTATTTTGGGTTAAGGTGATGTTCTTAAGGGTCCCTTATGTATGCTTACCAAATTTGGGGTCACTTGGAGTCCATTTGGATAGAGACTTGACTTAGCCAAGGTCCAGCGGCATTGTCATAATTTATTGATTGGTTTAAAGGCCAAAAATCATTCCATGGGTATGGGAATAGGATGGAACTTCATGGAGGTGTGAAGGAAGTCTAGATAAAGTAGTAGGAACAAACTACCAATTCGGAGGTCGAATGGATAGTCTAAGCCCCAGTATGATTTTCGGGAGAATAATTTCTAGTGCTGGCCAAGGGCATTATTTATTTTAAGCATATATAAGGGGGGTACATATGGTGACAACCTACCACCCCCCCCCCCCCCCCCCCCCCCCCCACGTGTCATCAGATGACACCCTAAATGTGCTGCCTTGAGGGACAACCTCAAGGGCCTGCCTTGGTATGTCAAAGGAATGCGTAAGGTACTCATAGGGCTTAGGAACCCTATGGGCAACATAGGGTCGGGTAGACCAGTGTTGGGTGCCTCAACAAAGCTAGAGGCTTGATATTTGAACTGACATACCCCATGGGCTATTGTAATGATGACGGGATGCCTCCAAGCCAATAGAGAAATTGAGATACTCTCCCCAAAAGACTCATGAGCTAACTTGTGAGCTTGGCCAAGGTTCAGTAAAGCGAGCAAAGGTCTGTTGTCCTAGACGCACAGTCGTGGGGTAAACTATACTATGTAAGTTGGATACAAGTTGCGTGGGATATGTTTGGCTATGCTATAAGACATGGGAAGGAATGATTAAGGAAGACACTTGAGACAAAGTTCAAGGATTAAAAGTTTCCCTACTCGAGCAAAACAAAGGCCAAGTGCACATACACGAGGAAATGTTAAGTTTAAGAATAGGACTGTGCACGTGATAACGATGGTCAAGCCTAAGAGAAAGATGAGTATATCCATAGCCATCCCTAGGAGCTCATGTGAATGAGATCCAGCATATGAAGGTGCACCACAAAAGTTGTTTATACGTCGGCCATGTCAGCCGACATATTGATAGAGCGACACCAAAGAGGAAAAACCTCCAAAGCAAGCTTCCTATAGGCACAAAATTATTTCAAGGACCTGGAAAATAAGGAAGGATGGCCTATAGTCCGGGGAATTAGAGGCTCCATACAGGAAAAATTATTTGTCGCTGACATAGTGAATATGAGCCCATGACTAGTGGTATCAGAGCATAAGTTTGAGAGAAGATGATGAATGTCATTGAAGCAATCACATCAAAGTAGATGATGAATGTCATTGAAGCAATCACTTCAAAGTATAAATTGACCTTATTCATGCTCATGAAGATCATTTGAGATGATGCTACTGTGTTGTCATGACCCAACCTGGGGCCTTAGCCACGACGAGCATCTCAAACTACAAAGGCTCGAGAGACCTCTGTAACTGCCCAACCCACTATTGATATTGTGTACTATGGGCCCTGGCCCACACGGCTTTAAAATATGACTCTAATAATAGTTGATAAATGGGTTGATCTCGAAACCTCATTTTTTGAATGTGGGACCCACTTGGGGGTTTGGTGTTATTTTAGACCGATGACACAATGGTGCCATAATGGGTATTGTCATTCTTGTATTAATTCTTAGATTATGTGGTTGATTCCTTGACTCATGGAAGAAGCATCAAGAAAAGGAAAGAAAAAGCTCGTTGGTTCATGATTAATTTGGACTCAAGGTAGGTTAGGCTTACTTGTAGTTAGATTGTGCTTAATTATAGTATAATTATAATATCTTGTGAGATTGGGAGGGGTCTTAGATGATAAATGGGTGAATGATGATACTTGGGATTAGTTGATCCTCGTAGGTTATTAACTTGTAAAATATGATGCTTGACTATAGACTAGAACCTTGTATACTTATACTTGTAGTCTCATGAATAGTATGAGAATACTTTAGTTCTCTAGTAGAGAAGAATGATGTTATTGACTAACCTTAAGAATATGTTTACCTAGATATGACTAGTTATTAATTAGCCTTAGTGTTTGGGGTGACTTAGAAATGATACATGAAGAAGATTTTTCATTATAGGCCTAGTAAGTATTGATAAGCCCTTATGGTGAGATTTAGACAACCTAGCCTAATTTTGGGTAGAAGTTAGTCTTATAGAAGTGAACGTTGGCATTATTGGGATTTAGGCGTGGGACTTGACCCATCTTAAGCTTGAATAATATATTTCTTAGTGACCTAGATGAACGCCTAAGTTACATTATTGAGGCTATAATGGTTAAACCTGGTTATCGTTTATGCATGTGGTCGATGTTTGGATAATGTGTATACTTGATTGATTATCTTGTTGTCATGATATGGATAGCCTTGGAAAGTCTTGTAAATTGAACCTATGGTTATGTTATCACTTGGTTTATTGATGAGTTCACCAAGTGAACCTCTAATTATGTTACCTCTTGC
>NW_025889429.1:0-6600 GCF_002878395.1 Capsicum annuum
TTATTTAAAGGAAAACTTTTAGAGAAAGTTGAAGAGGCGGTGAACTGTATATGGCAGAGGAGTAATGATTGATAAATTTGAACTGATGGAAAAGGAAGGAGCAGCTTTTAAAATGGAGCAGATCCCCTGATTTTTAGCGGTTTAAATAGAACTGAAGGGACCATGTAAATAACTTATTTCTTAGTAAGGTACTGGAAGATAACTTTAGTCATACCTGAAAGAATTGTTTACAATTGCCTCAGTGTTCCAGATTTTCTGCAAAATCAACATAATCATGAGTCAAGATATTCTAATTTTTGGACTTAGGATACACTTTTTAATGTGTGAGACTGAATTAATCAACATTCACTTATAAAACAACCTATTCTAATCAAGCATTGAGGGAAACTTATGCAAGTTTAATCATCCCCAAGGCTAACCTATTTTTTTCAAAATGTTCTCTACTCAAAGCCTTAGTGAAGATGTCAGCAATTTGTTCCTCAGTAGAACAAAACATGATTGATATAAGACCCTTTTCAACATTGTCTCTAAGAAAGTGATGTCTAATATCAATATGTTTAGTTCTTTTATGTTGAGTAGGTTTTTGGCTATGTTTATGGCACTTGTGTTATCACAAAAAATTGGGACACACCCTACATCAATACCAAAGTCCTTAACTTGTTGCTTAATCCATAGAAATTGAGCACAAAAGGAGCTGGCAACAACATATTCATCTTCAGCAGTTGACAAAGCTACTGAATTATGCTTCTTAGTGGACCATGTAATCAAACATGATCCAAAAAAGTGTGCCATGCCAGTAGTGCTTTTCCTGTCCACCAAGTAACCTGCATAATCAACATTTGAGTATCCCACCAAATTAAAGTTGCTACCTTTAGGGTACCACAATCCAAGATCAGTGGTTCCTTTCAGGTATTTGAGAATTCTTTTCACAGAATTTAAATGAGATTCTTTTGGTTTTTCTTGGAATCTAGCACATAGTCCTACACTAAACACAATATCCGGCCTGCTTGCTGTGAGATATAATAATGAACCAATCATTTCTTTATACAATTTTTGCTCAAAATCTGATCCTGCTTCATCCAAGTCTAATTTAATGGCAGTGGCAATAGGAGTGCTGATCTCTATTGCTTCCTTTATGGAGAACCTTTTAAGTATCTCTTTAGCATACTTCTGTTGGTGAATCATCATCCCAGAAGCTGATTGCTTTATTTGCAAGACCAAGAAATAATTCAGCTCCCCCATCATGCTCATCTCAAATTCACTACTCATGAGTTTGGCAAATTTATTGGTCATACTCATATTTGTTGAGCCAAAAATAATATCATCCACATATATCTGCACAATCAACAAGTCCTTCCCATTTGATTTCAAGAAAAGAGTGTTGTCCATTTTACCTCTAGTATGACCATGTTCCAATAGGAATTTTGACAACCTTTCATACTAAGATCTTGGAGCTTGTTTCAATCTATACAAGGCTTTGTCCAATCTGTATACATAATCAGGAAATTCTTTGCTTTCAAAACCTGGAGGTTGTTTAACATACACTTCCTCCTTGAGAATGCCATTTAGGAATGCACTCTTCACATCCATCTGATAAAGGATAAACTCCATGTAGGCAGCAAAGACAATAAGTAGTCTTATAGCTTCAAGTCTAGCTACAAGTGCAAAAGTCTCATCGAATTCAATTCCTTTTTCTTGATTGTATCCCTGGACCACCAATCTTGCCTTGTTTCTTGTGAATGTTCCATGTTCATCAACTTTGTTTCTGTAGACCCACTTAGTCCCAATTACTGATCTGTCTTTTGGAAGAGGAACTAAGTGCCAGACTTTGCTTCTCTCAAACTGATTCAACTTTTCCTGCACGGCTATGATCCAGTCAGCATCAAACAATGCTTCAGTTACCTTCTTTGGTTCAATTTTTGATAGAAATGCCTTGAAGGCACACATACTTCTCAATCCAGACCTTGTGGTAATCCTAGATGTAATATCAGTAAGTACATTCTCAATAAGATGTGATCCTTGATACTTGTATACTTTTGGGATCAACCCTAGTGAGCTTCCAAGACTATTGTTGATGTTCTGAGTGGAGCTATTTTGAGGCTCAGTTCCCCCTGTCACTATGACTTCAGCTTCAGTTCCCCTTATCAAGGTGTCTCCATGTTTGATAGCTCCAGTGGATGAATCAGGTGACATTACATGTTTCTCAGTATCACTTCCTTCCTTTAGGTTAGTCTTAACACAGGATTCATCACAGATTACATGTATGCTTTCTTCAACATAGTTAGTTTATTTGTTTAAAACCCTATAAGCTTTACTATTAAGTGAGTATCCTAGAAAGATTCCTTCATCACTTTTAGCATCAAATTTTCCCAAATTATCCTTTCCATTATTGTGAATAAAACATTTACAACCAAAAGTTCTAAAGTGAGAAATATTTGGCTTTCTTCCTCTTAGTAATTCATAGGGAGTCTTATCTAACATAGGCCTGATCATGCATCTATTTATGATGTATGCAGCAGTACTCATTGCCTCAGCCCATAGGTTTTGAGCAATGTTAGCGCAATGTTAGCTGCAAGCATCATTGTTCTAGCCATGTCTTCCAAGGTTCTATTTTTCCTTTCCTCCACTCCATTTTGTTGTGGAGTTATGGGAGCTGAGAAGTTATGATCTACACCATTAGCTGAACAAAATTCTCAAATTCTGTACCATGGTCAGACCTTATGGAAACTAAAGAAGAGCCCAGTTTCTTTTTAATTTTCTTAATTAAGATTTTAAAAGCACCAAAGGCATCTTCCTTAGAGGCTAGAAACAATTTTCATGTGAATCTAGAATAATCGTCAATAATAACAAAAAACATACCTTTTTCCTTCTCTGCTTTGAACTCTCATGGGTCCACATAAGTCCATGTGCACCAGGTCAAGACACTTGGTAGTGCTAACATAGTTCTTTAACTTAAACGAAGATCTTACCTGCTTCCCCCTTACACATGCACTGCATAAATTTTCCCTTTTAAACTTGGTTTTGGGTAATCCTAATACCATGTCTTTAGAAGAAAATATGTTTGATTGTTTTAGATTTGCATGACCAAGTCTTCTGTGCCAAAGGAGGGGATCATTTTCTACAACACTTAGAAAGGTCATCTCAGATCCTGGTAATGCCATAATACCGGCTTTGTATACATTTCCATATCTCTTTGCAGTGAGCACCACTTTTTTGGTGTCCATCCTTTTGACTTTGACCCCTGTAGCAGTAAAAATAACTTTATTACCTTTGTCACACAACTGTGAAATACTCAGCAGGTTGTGCTTTAGTCCCTCAACAAGATAGACATCTTCTAATGCTTTTGATTCAGATGAGCCAATCTTTCCTACTCCAGTAATGATTCCCTTTTTTCCATCACTAAACGAAACTCCTCCTCCATCTATTTTGGAGAGTGAAAGGAACTTTTTCTTATCACCAGTCATGTGTCTTGAGCAAGCACTATCTAAGTACCAATGCTTTTTTATTCCTCTCACTTTCTCCTGCAAAAGAAATCAATGATTAGACTTAGGAATCCAAACTAACTTGGGTCCTATTTTATGAGTGAAAGGATGAATCAAATTTCTTTTAGTCTATGCGGGCAACATGCAGCTCAACCTATTTCTCTGACCAGAACTGAAATTACTCCTTTTGGTCTGAGAAACTCTCCATGCCAGGTTTTAACTATTAGATCTTCTTTTTGCAGCTACTGGGCATTCAGTAGTGGGATATCCAAGGTTACCACAGATATAGCAAAAATCTTGGGTTACATCAAAATTTTTGTGGAATTCCAATCCAGCCGTTTTATTGTACTTTCTTTCACCCAGCTTATGAGCAATTCTTGAGGAATTTGTCCACCTATTTGCCCTTTCAAGATCAAGTTTTAGTGTTGAAACTTCTTGATTCAGCTTATTCATTTTTTCAGTTAAATCATAGCATTCTTGTTTGTATCTAATTACCTCAAGTTTAGAATTTTCTTGATCTTTACTCATGGGCCTTTTTCCATTATTAGTTAAAGTTAGTTTGAGGACTTCAAATTTAAGACCATTGTTTGAAATTTCTAGTTTTGTAATCTGGTTCTTAAGTGAGCTGGTTTCTTTGTCAACAGTTCCTGTGTAAGCCTTCAAATCAATGAGATCAAATTTTTGGCTTGCAAAACTGTTGAATAATTCATCCCTATCAGAGGTTAATTCTTGAAAATCATCAATCAGGGCACTTATTAGAGAAACAAGTTTTGATTTTGAAAACAGTCGCAGTTTTTCTTTACGATCAAGTATACTTACCTCAGAATCATTTTCTTCTTCATCTAAGTCTGAATCTCCAAAAGCCATAAATGCAGTTTCATCAACTTCATCTTCATCTGAATCCGATCCCCAAGATGCTATCATTCCATGTTGTTCTTTCCTTTTTTCCTTTTCTTTTGATTCCTTCTCTGCCCTTTCCTTCTTCCATTCTATTTCTCAGACTGGACAGTCTCTGATCTGATGATTAGTTTTGCCACACTTGTAACAACCATTTGGATTGTCATTGGATCGTCTCTTAACACCTGTTCCTTTCTTCTTCTTGAAGAATTTGCTAAAGTTTTTTGTTATGAAGGCAACTTGCTCCTTATTAAACTCAATTTCTTCATCACTATCAGGAGCCTTTAATGCTAGGACTTTTTCAAGATATGCTTGTTCTTTTGTTCCATCAACTTTCATCTCATAAGTTCTAAGGTTTCCAACTAACTCATCCAAGGTCATTCCAGCAAGATCTTTGTTTGCATTCCTGATTGCTGTTACCTTAACATTCCATTTTGACTTAGGTAATACTCTTAATACCTTTTCAACTTGTTCTTCCTTAGAAATTACTTTTCCCAAGGAAGTAAGTTCATTGATTAAGGTGGTAAGCGTTGTCATCATCTCATGCAGGGATTCCTTCTCCTTCATCTTGAAAGCCTCATACTCAATAAAAAGGAGAGAAATCCGAAATTGTCTTACTGGAGAAGTGCCTTCATGAGCATTCACCAGTGCATCCCAGATCTGTTTAGCAGTATTGCAGGTTGATATCCTGTTATATTCAGATAGTCCTATGCCATAAACCAGGATATTTTTTGCCTTTGTATTTTTCTTCAAGGCCAACAAGGCATCAGGGGTAAACTCACATCTCACCTTTTTGACTTGTTTTCCATCAACTAACTTCATTGGAATAGTAGGACCTTCAGTGATCCTGTCCCATAACTCATAGTATTCTCCTTGAATGAACATCTCTATCCTTGCTTTCCACCAGATAAAGTGAGTGCCATCAAAGAGTGGAGGTCTAGTAGTTGACTGTCCTTCACTGTGACCAGTAGGAGGTGCGGAATTCATCATGTTGATCTTTTCTTAGATGCTAGCCTTATTTAAGAGAACCCGTTCTAATACCACTTGTTAAAGTATGAGCCTTACTTATTTCTTGATTCTAATATTTGCCTATCTGTGGAATAGGTAAGTAAACACAGTTCGCAGAAGAGAAAGCTGAACACAGTATTTTTACGTGGAAAACACCCAGCTCAAGAAAGGTGTAAAAAACCACGATCTGTACCTCTACAGAATTTAATCCCAACTTCGCTAAAAAATCTTGAGCCTCAACAATCAAACAATTACAAGTCTTCTTGTAACTTAGGAATTAAAACTTCTAATTCCTATCACTACAAAAACACCAATCCTACTGAAAATAAGTATTCCAAATATTCGAGTTCCCCAAACTTGAAGACAAATACTTCTATCTCAGTTTATAGATCACTGAGTACAAGAACTATTACTCGTTACAATTAATAGAACCAACCTATTACAACTGATCTACGACTTAAGACGTATAGATTAGGTTCTTCTTCTTCAACTAGACGAACTTGATTGCTTGATTGTTGACTATCTCTTTTATGCACAGACTGCTTTGATCTTTTTCCTTGTATTTATAACAACCCTAATTGAAACCTTCAGTTGATCTCCTTTCCTTACTTGAATTGGATTGCCTTTTCCGTCTTTTAATTTCTGCCGCCTTTCCTTGTTTCCTAGTTTGAATTGGACTGCCCTGATGTCCTTCCTATCTTGACTTGGATTGCCTTCACTCTTTAGGATTTGAACTTGTTTCTTCTTTATCAACTTGACTTGTAAATAGCTTTGCTCCAACATCCTGTCCGCCTAGTAGGATATTCATGCTAATCAATCGATAGTAGTAGATTCACTTGTGTGGAACATGTTGCCTGGAACATGTTGTGGAACCTGTTTCATTCACTGTGTTAATCATCAAAACTTCAACTGGTTTTCCTAACAGTAGGTATTTTGCAGAATTAGTTAAAGTGCGTGTAAGTTATTCACTCAAGGATAACTTTTTTTTTTTTTTAATAATGGTGGTGCACATTAAGGGTGTAGTTTCTTGAAAATCAATTCACCGAACCGAACCAAATAATTCTAATATAATCTTATGAAAAGACTAGTGTAATTTTCTTTGGTCTTCCATAAAAGGTCATAATATGCCTTAAGCGTAATGAAGAATTCTATAGAGGTTTGATTCTATAAATGAACTTCTTGATAGGAAACATTTTGATTCTATAGAGGTTTG
>NW_025889430.1:0-1098 GCF_002878395.1 Capsicum annuum
TAAGAGATAACAGATGCACGACATTTGCGGGGTCGTTACAACGACGATTCAATTTTCTAGTTCAAAAATACGGGGTGTTACAGATACTCCAACACTGTAATTCTTTTCTGTGAAGGAGAGCAGAAGCAAAAACAAATGTTTCTGCAAGAAAAAAAGTATTATGATTTTTCTTCAACAAATGCAATAAAGCAAATCAACCATGGATCAAGAACTTCAACAAGATACAAACTTTAATAACCCCAATTGAGAAAATGAAAAAATACAATAAATGAAATCAACCATAAATGCAAATTTGGATTAAGATACAAACTTTAAGAACCCCAATTGCTAAAAATGGAAAACAAGAAAATCCCACTAACCTCTCTGGAACAGAATGATCAAAGACACAAGGTGAATAAATGCAAGAAGGGGAATCTTAGTTGGTTAGTTACCTGAACTTATTCCTTGTTGGTGAGAGTTCGATTCCCAACATTGTAATTCCCTCCCCTATTTTCCTTCTCGTACCCTCAATTTTTTTTATAAAAAGAATAAATGCAAAAGAATTAGACCAAAATGGTATGTATAGAAGAGTGAGTGAACTATGAAATTGAGTGAATTTTTTATGGTTTTCAAGAACTTCAACGAGATACAAACTTTAAGAACACCAATTGAACAAAAGCAACATCATACCCAATTGAAAAAAAAAGACAGTATAAACAATGCAGCAAAGCAAATCAACCATAGATATAAATTTGGATCAAGAACTTCAACAAGATGCAAGATTTAAGAAACCCAAATCATGCATAGATCAAATTAACCATAGATGCAAATTTGGATAAGAACTTCAACAAGATACAATCATTAAGAACCCCAATTGAACAACAGAAACAACAACAAAATACTAAATTGAAACAATGGAAATAATAGTTCAAACAATTCCGTAAAGCAAATCAATCATAGATGCAAATTCAGATCAAGAGATTCAATAAAAATACAAACTTTGACCACCCCAATTGAGAAAAATGAAAAAAGAAAACCTCACTAACCTTTCGGAGGGATCAAAGACACAAGGTGAATAAATGCAAGAAAATTAGGCCAACAATAGAAGCAAATTAGACC
>NW_025889431.1:0-1003 GCF_002878395.1 Capsicum annuum
ATTTATACATTTGTCCCAACCTTTATTTTTTTTTTTTTGTAGTTTTTTTCCTCAAACTTTATTTTTATTTTTTCTCATAATTATTTTTCTCAATCTTTATTTTCTTTTATGTTTTATTCTTCTTTTTTTTTTCAATCTTTATTTTTTTTTTCCTTTCTTCTTTTCTTTTTTCTCAACTCCTATTATATTTTGGTAAAGAACAGAAAGTTGGATAATCTGCAAAGAATGTCTTCTTTCTTTGGCATTGAAGTAAATTTAAGGGTGTGACTTGTTGTTTGAATGACCTTTGGGATAATTTCTGCCTCTAATGCAAGAGTTATAAAATATATCATAAATCAAGGTACAACGTGATAGTGTCAAGTCTTGATCGTAGGGTATAACTTGTAGTTTGAAAATCCTTGAGCTAAGTCTTGCCTCTAAGGTAAGAGTTATAAAGTATCTCATAAATTATAACATAATGAAGTAGTATTAACTCTTGCCCATAAAGAATAACTTATCTTTTTAGGAGGTTCTTGGGTTAAGTCTTGCCTATAAGGCAAGAGTTATAGAACATCTCATAAATTAACCACAATGTGGTAGTGTCAACTCTAGCCTTAAGCGTAATTAGTTGTTTGAAAGTCCTTGAGCTAAATCTTTCCTATGAGGCAAGAGTTATAGAACATTCCATAAATCAAGACACAATGTGGTAGTGTCAACTCCTGCCCATGGGCGTAGCTTTTTGTTTGAAAATTCTTGAGCTAAGTCTTGCCTCTGAGACATAACTTGTTATTTGAAAGTCTTTGGGCTAAGTCTTACCTCTAAGGCAAGAGGTATAGAGCATCTAACGAGTCAATGTACAATGTAGTAGTGTCAACTCTTGCCCATTATATGTAACTTGTTGTTTGAAAATTCTTGGACTAAGTCTTGCATCTAAGGTAAGATTAATAGAGTATCTCATAAATCAAGACACAATGTGAAGTGTCAACTCTTACCCATGGGGTGTAACTTGTTGTTTAAAAGTTCT
>NW_025889432.1:0-2716 GCF_002878395.1 Capsicum annuum
TTTGACTCAAACAACGGGTTTCCATTTTACCATGCCCCTGAGGTACACTCTTTTCCCAAATCTGAATGTTTTTATGAATCCAAAATCCTGTCAGTTGATAGACTTCCTTTGATTCGTGTTGAATTACGATCATATTTCTTCCTGTGCTGTTCCTTGGCTTTTCCTCATATAATTGGAAAGACTGGTAGTAAATTTTGAAATTCTTTCTTGCTTGTTTTGACGCAGATTTGACTTAAAATGTAAAGAAATGATTATGACTTTACTTTGATAAATGACATAAAAAGACAAAAAGCATGAATATGTAAATGAAAGAAAAGGGCAATGCCCCATATTTAAAAAGAAAACTTATCTGAATACGACAACCAACTCCAATGAGTGTGACATGCATTTTGGATTGAGCTGCCTGATCTCCCCATCCAAACTCCCCATTTGTGGTTGAGTTCGTACCTTTTGCCGCTGAACCGCTTCTTCAAATCCATCGGACTCATACATCACATTCGATTGACAACATCTTAAAAGACTTTCGCCAACAAATCTCTTTCTTCTCACTTTTCACTTTTCTCTTGAACTCTCCATCGCCTTACGGTGCCCGTGAGGGTTTTCACCAATAAGACTCTCTCATTTTTATTTTCCTCCACTCACCATTGCCTTATGGTGCCTGCAAAGGTTTTCACCAATAAGACTCTCTCATTTTTATTTCTCTCAACTCACCATCGCCTTATGATGCCCATGGGGGGTTTTCACCAATAAGACTCTTTCATTTTTGTATTTCTTTCCTGATTTCTTATGTTGAGGGATACAAGTGGTACTTCACAATGTATCATCATATCCATTGCATTCTTAACCTTAAAATTATCGAAAATTGATCTGAAGGACTTTCTTTGGTTGTAACTTGGCTTTTGGTTAAGGTTAGGAAAGATGGTAAGGGGCTCAAATGATACTTGAAGTGGGGGAGGGACTTACAACTTTTGGAATTGATTCAAACAACACATTAACTCATGCCCCAGTTTTGTTGACTGGGTGAATCTTAAATCTTTATTTGGTTAGACCGAGCCCGAAATAGGGCAGCCTACGTATCTCACTCCCGAGAGAGAAGAATCAGGTCGCACGTAGTTCCATCAGCTTATTCTTTGTTTTGATTTGATTTTGATTTTTCTTCTTTTTTTTTATTTTCAAACTCTTTCTTTTATTCTTATTTTCTTGACATTTATCTTTGACTCTATTTTGATTCCAAAAGATGGATATGAAAGAAAAATAAAACGAAGCTCAAACGGGTAAACAAGGGATGACACAATGTTTGGATAGAAGAATAAAATGCCTTCATCATCTCAATCTTCAAGAATGCAAGTACTAAACATGCAATAAACTCAAGAAAGGATCAAATATCATACATAGTATCTTTTGACCGCATCAACATTGATAGCCATTTCTGCTATTTTGCCTTCAATATCTGTCAAATATAAAGCTCCATTGGGCAACACTTTCTTCACAACGAAGGGACCTTGCCAGTTATGGGAGAACTTGCCTTTCGCTTCAACCTGGTGAGGAAGGATACGTCTCAATACCAACTGACCAACTTCAAAATTCCTGGGATGGACCTTTTTGTTATACGCTCGAGCCATCCTCCTCTGATACAACTGGCCATGACACATAGACATTAGCCTTTTTTCCTCAATCAAACTCAAATGTTCCAGTCAGGTTTTTACCCATTCGTCATCATCAATCTCTGCTTCTACAATGACTTAAAGAGAGGGAATTTCAACTTCTGCAGGGATGACTGCTTCTGTCCCATACACCAATAAATATGGAGTTTCCCCTGTTGAAGTGCGAACAGTAGTGCGATAACCTAGCAATGCAAATGGCCACTTTTCATGCCACTGTCTAGACCCTTGTATCATTTTTTACAGTATCTTTTTTATATTCTTATTGGCGGCTTCTACAGCACCATTGGCCTTTGGGCGATATGGAGTAGAATTTTGATGCGCAATCTTAAACTGTTGACATACTTCTTGCATCAAATAACTATTGAGATTGGCAGCATTGTCTGTAATGATCATCTTAGGAATTCCAAATCTACAAATGATATTGGCATGAACAAAATCTACCATAACCTTCTTTGTCACTGACTTGAAAGTTACTGCTTCTACCCACTTTGTGAAGTAGTCAATGGCTACCAAAATGAACCTATGTCCATTTGATGCCTTCGGCTCAATTGGTCCAATCACATTCATTCCCCAAGCCACGAACGGCCATGGAGCGGCCATTGCATGCAACTCAACAGGAGGAGAATGTATCAGATCCCTGTGTACCTGACATTGATGACACTTTTAAACAAATTGAATAGAATCCCTTTCCATAGATAGCCAGTAATAACCTACTCGAAGAATCTTCTTTGACAAGACATGACCGTTCATATGCAACCCGTATACTCCGGAGTGTATTTCAACCATGATTTCTGAGGCTTCTTTTGCATCTACACACCTTAAAAGTCCCAGATCTAGGGTCCTCTTATACAAGATTCCCCCACTTAAGAAAAATCCACTAGCCAAACGCCTAATAGTCCTCTTTTGATTGTTGGTGGCATATGATAGGTATTCTTCTGACTGAATGTACCGCTTGATATCCAAGAACCAGGGTTCTCTATCGAGCTCTTCTTTAACCGTATTACTGTAAGCATGCTGATCATGACTCTGTGTATGTACTGGATCGATGTAGG
>NW_025889433.1:0-10361 GCF_002878395.1 Capsicum annuum
AAGTAAATTCCCATTTTTCAGGAGGGTCCAAAGCAGAAAGTAAATTCTCATTTTCCAGGAGGGCCCTGAACAAAATATAAAATCCTATATTTCAGGAGGATCCTGAAAAAAAAGTAAAGTCCCATTTTTAAAGAGGTCTTGAACAGAAAATAAAATCCCATGTTTTAGGAGGATCCTGAATCAAAAACAAAGTCCCATTTTTCAGGAGGGTCCTGAACAGAAAATAAAGTCCCATTTTTTGGATGGTTTTGAATAGACAGTAAAATCCCATTTTTCAAGTGGGTCCTGAACAGAAAGTAAAATCCCATTTTTAGAAGGGTCCTAAAAAGAAAGTAAAATCCCATTTATTAGGAGGGTCATAAGCAGAAAGTGAAATCCTATTTTTCAGGAGTATCCTGAACAGTAAGCAATATTCAATTTTTCAGGAGGGTCCTGAACAAAAAGTAAAATACCATTTTTTAGGAGAGTCCGCAATAGAAAGTAAAGTTCCATTTTTCAGGAGGGTCCTGAGCAGAAAGTAAATTCCTATTTTGCAGGAGGGTCCTGAATAGAATGTAAAATCCTAATTTTTAGGAGAGTCCTGAACAGAAAGTAAAGTCCCATTTTTCATGAGGGTCCTTAATAGAAAACAAAGTTCTATTTTTCAGGAGGTTCCAGAACAGAAAGTAAAGTCCTAATTTTTGTAGGGTTTTGAATAGAAAGTAAAATGCCATTTTACATGAGGGTCCTGAAAAGAAAGTAAAATCCCATTATTCAGGAAGGTCCTGAAAGAAAGTAAAATCTCATTTATCTGGAGTGTCCTGGACAGTAAGTAGAATCCCATTTTTCAGGAGGATCCTGACCAAAAAGTAAAATACCATTTTTCAGGAGAGTCCTGAACAAAAGTAAAATCCCATTTTTCAGAAGGGTCCTGGATAGAAAGTAAAATCCCATTTTCAGGTGGGTCCTAAAAATAAAGTGAAATCCCATTTTTCAGGAGGGTTCTGTATATAAAGTAAAATCCCATTTTTCAGGAGGGTCCTATATATAAAGTAAAATCCCATTTTTCAGGAGGGTCCTGAACAGAATGTAAAGTCTCATTTTTCAGGAGGGTCTTGAACAGAAAGTAAAGTCCCATTTTTTAGTAGGGTCCTGAACACAATGTAAAATCTCATTTTTCAGGAGGGTTGTAAATATAAAGTAAAATCCTAATTTTCAGAAGGGACCAGAGCAGAAAGTAAAATCCTATCTTTTAATGGGCCCTGAACATAAAGGCAAATCTTATTTTCAAGAGGGTACTGAACAAAGTAATATTTCCATTTTCTGGGAGGGTCCTGTACAGAAAGTAAAGTCCCATTTTTCAGGAGGGGCCTGAATAGAAAGTAAAGTCCCATTTTTTAGAGGGTCCTGAATAGAATGTAAAATTCCATTTTTTAGGAGGGTCCTAAACAGAAAGTAAAATCCCATTTCTCAGGTGGGTCATGAAGATAAAGTGAAATCCCATTTTTCAGAGGGTTTAGTATATAAAGTAAAGTCCCATTTTTCAGGAGGGTCCTGAAAGAAAGTAAAATCCCATTTTCAGGACCGTCCTGGACAGAAAGTAAATTCCCATTTTTCAGGAGGGACCTGGATAGAAAGTGAAATCCCATTTTTCAGGAGGGTCCTAAATAGAAAGTGAAATTCCATTTGTCAGTATGGTCCTGAACAGAAAGTGAAGTCCCAATTTTTAGTAGGGTCCTGATCATAAATTAAAATCCCACTTTTCAGGAGGGTCCTGAACAGAAAGTAAAAATCCCATTTTTCAAGAGGCTCTTGAAAAGAAAGTAATATCCCATTTATCAGGAGGGGCCTGAACAGAAAGTGAAATTCCATTTTTTAGGAGTGTCCTAAACTGTAAGTAAAATCCCATTATTTAGGAGGGTCCTGAACATAAAGTGAAATCCCAGATTTTAGGAGGGTCCTGAACAGAAAGTTAAATCCCATTTTTTAGGAGGGTCCTGAACATAAAGTAAAATCCCATTTTTAGGAGAGTCCTGAACAAAAGTAAAGTCCAATTTTTCAGGAGGGTCCTGAACAGAACGTAAAGTCTCATTTTTCAGGATGGTCCTAAACAGAAAATAAAATCCCATTTTTCAGAAGGGTTCTAAACAGAAAATAAAGTCTCATTTTTCAGGTGCGTCCTGAACAGAAAATAAAATTCCATTTTTCAAGATGGTCCTGAACAGAAAGTAAAATTCCTTAGGAGGTTTCTGAACAACAAGTAAAATCCTATTTTCCAGAAGGGTCCTGAACAGATTAAATTCCCATTTTCCAGGAAGGTGCTTAACAGAAAGTAATGTCCCATTTTTCAGGAGGGGCCTGAACAAAAGTAAAGTCCCATTTTTTAGGAGGGTCCTGAATAGAAAGTAAAATCCAACTTTTAAAAAGGGTCCTGAACATAAAGTGAAATCCTATTTTCAGGAGGGTCCTCAACAATAAGTAAAATCACATTTTTCAGGAGGGTCCTGAACAAAAAGTAAAATACAATTTTTCAGGAGAGTCCTGAACAAAAGTAAAGACCCATTTTTAGAAGGGTCCTGAACAGAAAGTAAAATTCCATTTTTCAGGAGGGACCTTAACAGAAAGTAAAATCCCATTTTTCAAGTGGATCATGAACAAAAAGTAAAATCCCATTTTTTAGGAGAGTCCTAAACAAAAAGTGAAATCCCACCTTTCAGGAGGGTCCTGAACATAGAGTGAAATCCCATTTTTTAGGAGAGTCCTGAATAGAAAGTAAAATCCTATTTTTTAGGAGGTTCCTGAACAGATAGTCAATTTCTAATTTCCAGGAGAGTACTGAATAGAAAGAAAAGTCCAATTTTTTAGGAGGGTCCTAAATAGAATGAAAAGACCTATTTTTCAGGAGGGTCCTGAACAATAGTAATGTCTCATTTTTTAGGAGGGTCATGAACAGAAAGTAAAATTGCATTTTTCAGGATGGTCCTGAACAGAAAGTAAAATCGCATTTTTTAGGAAGGTCCTGAACAGAATGTAAAAATCCTATTTTTCTGGATAGTCCTGAACATAATGTAAATTTCCATTTTCCAGAAGGGTCCTAAACAGAAAGTAAAGTCCCAGTTTTCTGGAGTGTCCTGAACATAAAGTAAATTCCCATTTCTCAGGAGGGTGTTGGACATAAAGTAAAATCCTATTTTTTAAGAGGGTCCTGAACAAAAATGTAAAATCCCATTTTCCCGGGGGTTCCAGGAAAGAAAATATAATCTAATTATCCAGGAGTGTCCTGAACAAAAAGTAAAGTCCCATTTTTCAGGAGGGTCCTAAACAGAAAGTAAAGTCTCATTTTTCAGAAGGGTCCTGAACATAAAGTACAGTCCTATTTTTCAGGAGGGTCCTGAACAAAAAGTATTTTTATTTTTAAGGACGATCCTAAACAGAAAGTAAAATCCCATTTTTTCAGGAGGGTCCTGAACATAGAGTGAAATACCATTTTTCAGGAGGGTCCTGAATAGAAAGTAAAATCCCATTTTTCGGGGGGGGGGGGGGTCCTAAACAGAAAGTTAAATTCTATTTTCCAGGAGGGTTCTGAACAGAGAGTAGAGTCACATTTTCCAGGAGGGTCCTGAACAAAAATTAAAGTCCCATTTTTCAGAAGGATCCTAGAAAGAAAGTAAAATCACATTTTTCAGTAGGGTTCTAAATAGAAAGTAGAATCCCATTTTTCATGAGGGTCTTGAACTGAAAGTAAAATCTTATTTTTCAAGAGGATCCTGAATAGAAGGTAAAATCCCATTTTAATGGTGGGTCCTGAATAGAAAATAAAATCCTATTTTACAGGAGGATCCTGAACAGATGGTAAAATCATATTTTTAGGAGTATCCTAAATAGAAGGGAAATTCCTACTTTTAGGAGGGTCCTGAACAGAACGTTAAATCCCATTTTCCAGGAGGGTCCTTAACAGATGGTTAAATCCCATTTTCTAGGAGGGTCCTAAATAGAATGTAAAGTCCCATTTATTAGGAGGGTCCAAAACAAAAAGTAAATTCCCATTTTCCAGGATGGCCAAGAACAAAATGTAAAATCCTATATTTCAGGAGGGTCGTTAACAAAAAGTAAAGTCCCTTTTTTAAAGAGGGTCTTGAACAGAAAACAAAGTCCCATTTTTCAGATGGATCCTGAACAGAAAAAAAGGTTCCATTTTTCAGGAGGGGCATGAACAAAATGTAAAGTCCCATTTTTTGGAGGGTTTTGAATAGACAGTAAAATCCCATTTTTCAAGAGGGTCCTGAAAAGAAAGTAAAATCTCATTTATCAGGAGGGTCATGAATAGAAAGTCAAATCCTATTTTTCAAGAGTGTCTTGAACAGTAAATGAAATCCCATTTTTCAGGAAGGCCCTGAACAAAAACTAAAATACCATTTTTCTGGAGTGTCCTGAAAAAAAGTAAAATACCATTTTTCAGGAGAGTCCTGAGCAGAAAGTAAATTCCCATTTTGTAGGAGGGTCCTGAACAGAATGTAAAATCCTAATTTTCAGAAGAGTCCTGAACAGAAAGCAAAGTCCCATTTTTCAGGAAGGTCCTTAATAGAAAACAAAGTCCTATTTTTCAGGAGGCTCCTGAACAGAAAGTAAAGTCCCATTTTTTGGAGGGTTTAGAATAGAAAGTAAAATCCCATTTTACAAGAGGGTCCTGAAAAGAAAGTAAAATCCCATTTTTTAGGAGGGTCCTAAAAGAAAGTAAAATCTCATTTATCTGGAGGATCATGAACAGAAAGTGAAATCCTATTTTTTAGGAGTGTCCTGAACAGTATGTAAAATCCCATTTTTCAGGAGGTTCCTGAACAAAATGTAAAATACCATTTTTCAGAAGAGTCCTGAACAAAAGTAAAGTCCCATTTTTAGGAGGGTCCTGAACAGAAAGTAAACTTCCATTTTTCAGAAGGGTCCTGAACAGAAAGTAAAGTCCCATTTTTAGGAGGGTCCTGAACAGAAAGTAAAATTCCATTTTTCATGTGGGCCCTAAAAATAAAGTGAAATCTCATTTTTCAGGAAGGTTCTGTATATAAAGTAAAATCCCATTATTTACGTGGGTCCTGTATATAAAGTAAAATCTCATTTTTCAGGAGGGTCCTGAACAGAATATAAAGTCTCATTTTTTAGGAGGGTCTTGAACAGAAAGTAAAGTCCCATTTTATAGGAAGGTCCTGAACACAAAGTAAAATCCCATTTTTCAGGACGGTCCTAAATAGAAAGTAAAATCCAAATTTTCAGAATGGTCCTAAATAGGAAGTAAAATCCTATCTTCTAATGGGTCATGAACATAAAGGCAAATTCTATTTTCAGGAGGGTCTTGAACAGAGTAAATTCCCATTTTCTAGAAGGGTCCTGTACAGAAAGTAAAGTCCTATTTTTCAGGAGGGGCCTGAATAGAAAGTAAATTCCCAATTTTTGGAGGGTCCTACACAGAAAGTGAAATTCCATTTTTCAAGAGGATCCTAAACAGAATGTATAATCTCATTTTTAAGGTGGGTCCTAAAAATAAAGTGAAATCCCATTTTTCAGGAGGGATCTGTATATAAAGTAAAGTCCTATTTTTCAGGAGGGTCCTAAAAGAAGTAAAGTCCCATTTTCAGGAGGGTCCTGGATAGAAAGTAAAGTCCCATTTTTCAGGAGAGTCTTGGATAGAAAGTAAAATCACATTTGTCAGGAGAGTTCTAATCCCATTTTGTTCATGAGGGTCCTGAACAGAAAGTAAAGTCCCATTTTTAGAAGGGTCCTAAAAAGAAAATAAAATTCCATTATTTAGGATGGTCCTGAAGAAAAAGTAAAGTCCCAATTTTTAGGAGGGTCCTGATCATAAATTGAAAACCTACTTTTTAGGAGGGTCCTAAACAGAAAGTAAAAATCCCATTTTTCAAGAGGGTCCTGAAAATAAAGTAAAATCCCATTTATCAGGAGGGTCCAAAATAGAAAGTGAAATCCCATTTTTTAGGAGTGTCCTGAATTGTAAGTAAAATCCCATTTTTCAGGAGGGTCCTGAACATTACGGGAAATCCCATATTTTAGGAGGGTCCTGAACAGAAAGTTAAATCCCATTTTTCAGGAGGGTCCTGAACAAAAAGTAAAATCCTATTTTTCAGTAGAGTCCTGAACAAAAGTAAAGTCCCATTTTACAGGAGGGTCCTGAACAGAAAGTAAAGTCTCATTTTTTATGATGGTCCTAAACAGAAAATAAAATCCCATTTTTTAGGAAGGTCCTGAACAAAAAATAAAGTCTTATTTTTCAGGTGTGTCCTGAAAGGAAAGTAAAATTCCATTTTTCAAGAGGGTCCTGAACAGAAAGCAAAATCCCATTTTTAGGAAGGTTCTGAACAGAAACTAAAATCCTATTTTCTAGGAAGGTCCTGAACAGATTAAATTCCCATTTTCCAGGAGGGTCCTTAACAGAAAGTAAAGTCCAATTTTTCAGAAGGGTCCTGAATAGAAAGTAAAGACCCATTTTTAGAAGGGTCCTGAACAGAAAGTAAAATTCCATTTTTCAGGATGGACCTTAACAGAAAGTAAAATCCCATTTTTTAAGTGGGTCATGAACAGAAAGTAAAATACCATTTTTCAGGAGAGTCCTAAATAGAAAGTAAAATCCCACTTTTCAGGAGGGTCCTGAACCAGAGTGAAATCCCATTTTTCAGGAGGGTCCTGAATAGAAAGTAAAATCCTATTTTTTAGGAGGGTCCTGAACAGATAGTAAATTTCTAATTTTCAGGAGAGTCCTGAATAGGAAGAAAAGTCCAATTTTTTAGGAGGGCCCTAAACAGAATGAAAAGACCTATTTTTTGGAGGGTCTTGGACAGAATGTAAAATCCCATTTTTCAGGAGGATCCTGTATAAGAAGTAAAATCTCATTTTTTAGAAGGGACCAGAACATAAAGTAAAATCCTATTTTTCAGGAGGGTCTTGAACAGAAGGTAAAATCTCATTTTTAACGAAGGTTTTGAATAGAAGATAAAATCCTATTTTTTAGGAGGGTACTGAACAGAAGATAAAATCCTATTATATAGGTGGTTCCTGAACAGTTAGTAAAATTCTACTTTTCAAGAGCATCCTGAATAGGAGGTAATTTCCATTTTTCAGGAGGGTCCCGAACAGATGGTTAAATCTCATTTTTCTGGAGGGTTCTGAATAAAAAGCATAGTCCTATTTTTTAGGAGGGTCCTTAGTAGAAAGTACATTCCCATTTTATCGAAGGGTCCTGAACAGAAAGTAAATTCCCATTTTCCAGGAGAGTCCTAAACAGAAAGTAAATTCTCATTTTTTAGGAGTGTCCTGAACAGAAACTAAAATTCCATTTTTCAGGAGGATCCTGAATAATAAGTAAAGTATCATTTTTTAGAAGGGTCCTAGACAAAATGTAAAGACCAATTTTTTTGGAGTCTCCTGGATAGAATGTAAAATCCCATTTTTCAGGAGGTTCCTGTATTAGAAGTAAAATCCCATTTTTTAGAAGGACCTGAACAGAAAGTAAAATATCATTTTTAAAGAGGGTCCTGAACAGAAGATAAAATCCCATTTTTAAGAAGGATCCTGAGTAGAAGGTATAATCCCATTTTCAGGAGAGTTCTGTATATAAAGTAAAGTCCTATTTTTCAGGAGGGTCCTGAAAGAAAGTAAAGTCCCATTTTCTGAGGGTCCTGGACAGAAAGTAAAGTCCCATTTTTAAGGAGGGTCTTGGATAGAAAGTAAAATCCTATTTTTCAGAAGGGTCCTAATCCCATTTTTTTCACGAGGCTCCTGAACAGAAAGTAAAGTCCCATTTTTAGGGGGTCCTAAATAGAAAGTGAAATTCCATTTTTCAGGATGGTCCTGAACAGAAAGTAAAGTCCCAATTTTTAGGAGGGTCCTGATCATAAATTGAAATCCCACTTTTCAGGAGGGTCCTAAACAGAAAGTATAAATCCCATTTTTCAAGAGGGTCCTGAAAAGAAACTAAAATCCCATTTATCAGAAGGTTCCTCAACAGAGAGTGAAATCCCATTTTTTAGGAGTGTCCTGAACGATAAGTAAAATCCCATTTTTCATGAGTGTCCTGAACATAAAGAGAAATCCCATATTTTAGAAGGGTCCAGAATAGAAAGTTAAATCCCATTTTTCAGGAGGGTCCTGAACAAAAAGTAAAATCCCAATTTTCAGGAGAGTCCTGAACAAAAGTAAAGTCCCATTTTTCAGGAGTGTCCTGAACAGAAAGTAAAGTCTCATTTTTCAGGATGGTCCTAAACAGAAAATAAAATTCTATTTTTTAGGAGGGTCCTGAACAAAAAATAAAGTCTCATTTTATAGGTGTGTCCTAAACAGAAAGTAAAATTCCATTTTTCAAGAGGGTCCTGAACAGAAAGCAAAATCCCATTTTTTAGGAGGGTTCTGAAAAGAAAATAAAATCCTATTTTCTAGAAGGGTCCTGAACAGATTAAATTTCCATTTTCCAGGAGGGTCCTTATTAGAAAGTAAAGTCCCATTTTTCAGAAGGGTATTGAATAGAAAGTAGACCCATTTTTAGAAGGGTCCTGAACAGAAAGTAAAATTCCATTTTTCAGGAGGGACCTTAACAGAAAGTAAAATCCCATTTTTTAAGTGGGACATGAACAGAAAGTAAAATCCTATTTTTCAGGAGAGTCCTAAATAGAAAGTAAAATCCCACTTTTCAGGAGGGTCCTGAACATAGAGTGAAATCCCATTTTTCATGAGGGTCGTGAATAGAAAGTAAAATCCTATTTTTTAGGAGGGTCCTGAACAGATAGTAAATTTCTAATTTCCAGGAGAGCCCTGAACAGAAAGAAAAGTCCAATTATTTAGGAGGGTCCTAAACAGAATGAAAAGACCTATTTTTTCGGAGGGTCCTCGACAGAATGTAAAATCCCATTTTTCAGGAGGGTCCAGTATAAGAAGTAAAATCCCATTTGTTAGAAGGGACCTGAACATAAAGTAAAATCCTATTTTTGAGGAGGGTCTTGAACAGAAAGTAAAATCCCATTTTTAAGGAAGGTTCTAAACAGATGATAAAATCCTATTTTTTAGGAGGGTACTGAACAGAAGGTAAAATCCTATTTTATAGGTGGTTCCTGAACAGTTAGTAAAATTCTATTTTTCAAGAGCATCCTGAATAGAAGGTAATTCCAATTTTTCAGGAGGGTCCTGAACATATGGTTAACTCCCATTTTGCTAGAGGGTCCTGAATAAAAAGCATAGTCCTATTTTTTAGGAGGGTCCTTAGTAGAAAGTATATTTCCATTTTACTGGAGGGTCCTAAACAGAAAGTAAATTCTCATTTTTTAGGAGGGTCCTGAACAGAAAGTAAAATCCCATTTTTCAGGAGGGTCCTGAACAGTAAGTAAAGTACCATTTTTTAGGAGGGTACAGAACAAAAAGTAAAGTACTATTTTTTAGGAGGGTTCTGAATAGAAAGTAAAATGTTATTTTTTAGGAGGGTCCTGAACAAAATGTAAAGTTTCATTTTTCAGGAAGTTCCTAAACAGAAAGTAAAGGCCCATTTTTCAGGAGGGTCCTGAACACAAAAAAAATCTCATTTTTCAGGAGGGTCCTAAATAGAAAGTAAAATCTCAATTTTCAGAAGGGTCCTGAACAGAAAGTAAAATCCAATTTTTTAGCAAGGTCCTGAAGGTAAAGTAAAATTCTATTTTCCTGGAGGGTCCTGAACAGAATAAATTCCAATTTTCCAGGAGAGGGTCCCAAACAAAAGGTAATGCCCCATTTTTATGAGGGTCCAGGATAGAAAGTAAAGTCCCATTTTTAGGAGGGTCCGGAACAGAAAGTAAAATTTCATTTTTCAGGAGGGTCCTGAACAAAAAGTAAAATCCCATTTTTCAGGTGGGACCTAAAAATAAAGTGAAGTCCCATTTTTCAGGATGGTTCTGAACAAAATGTAAATTCCTATTTTCTGGGAGGGTCCTGAACAAAAAGTAAATTCTTATTTTTCAGGAGGGTCCTGAAACAAAAGTAAAATCCCATATTTTAGGAGGGTCCTGAACAGAAAGTAAAGTCCCAAATTTCAGGAGGGTCCTGAACAGAAAGTATAGTCCCATTTTTCAGGAGGGACCTACAAAAAAGGAAAATCCTATTTTTTTTGGAGGTTCCAAAATAGAAAATAAAGTCTCATTTTTCAGGAGGGCCCTAAACAGAAAATAAAAGCACATTTTCCAAGAAGGTCCTGAACAGAAAGTAAAAACCCTTTTTTTAGCATGGTCCTGAACATAAAGTAAAATTTTATTTTCCAGGAGGGTCTTGAACAGAATAAGTTCCCATTTTCCCGGAGGGTCCTAAACAGAAATTAAAGTCCCATTTTTATGAGGGTCCAGAATAGAAAGTAAAGGCCC
>NW_025889434.1:0-1209 GCF_002878395.1 Capsicum annuum
AAAATGGGAGTTTACTTTTTGTTCAGGACCCTTTGAAAAATGGGACAGGACCCTCCTAAAAAATGGAATTTTACTTTATGTTCAGGACCCTCCTAAAAATGGTAAAATGGCAATTTACCTTATGTTCAGGACTCTCCTAAAAAATGTGATTTTACCTTCTGTTCAGTACCCTCCTAAAAAATAGGATTTTACCATATGTTCAGGACCCTCCAGGAAAATAAAAATTTACCTTATGATCAGGACCCTCCTGAAATATGGGATATTGCCTTATGTTCATGACCCTCCTAAAAAATGGGATTTTACCTTATGTTCAGAACCCTCCTGAACATGGGAATTTAAATTATGTTCGAACCCTCCTGGAAATTGGGAATTTACTTTCTGTTCTGGACCCTTCTGACAAATGGGAATTTACTCTCTAACTTTACTTTCTGTTCAGGACCCTCTTGAGAAATGGGATTTTTACCTTTTGTTCAAGACCCTCCAGAAATATGAGATTTTACCTTATGTTCAGGACCCTCCGTGAAAATAAGAATTTACCTTATGTTCAGAACACTTTTAAAAGATGGGATTTTACCCTATGTTTAGGACCCTTCTAAAAAATATGAGTTTAATTTATGTTCAGGACCCTCCTGAAAAATGGAATTTTACTTTTGTTCAAGACCCTCCTGAAAAATGAGATTTTACTTTCTGCTCTGGACCCTCATAAAAAATAGAACTTTAGTTTCTTTTCAGGATCCTCCTGAAAAATGGGACTTTACTTTTTATTCAGGACCCTCCTGGAAAATGAGACTTTACTTTCTGTTCAGGACCCTCTTTAAAAATAGGACCTTACTTTCTATTTAGGGTCCTCCTAAGAATGTGATTTTACTTTCTGTTCAGGACCCTTCAGGAAAATGGAACTTTTCTTTTTGTTCAGGACCCTCCTGAAAAATGGGACTTTACTTTCTGCTTAGGACCCTTCTGGAAAATAGATCTTTACTTTCTGTTTAGGACCCTCCTGAAAAATGGGACTTTACTTTATGTTCAGGACCCTCCTAAAAATAAGAATTTACTTTATGTTCAGGACTCTTCTGAAAAATGGGACTTTACTTTCTGTTCAGGACCCTCCTGAAAAATGGGACTTTACTTTCTGCTCAGGACCCTCCTAAAAAATGGGATTTTTCTTTCTGTTGAGGACCCTCCTGAAAAATGGGACTTTACTTTCTGTTC
>NW_025889434.1:1309-4705 GCF_002878395.1 Capsicum annuum
TGTTCAGGATCCTCCTGAAAAATGGGACTTTACTTTCTGTTCAGGACCCTCCTGAAAAATGGGACTTTACTTTCTGCTCAGGACCCTCCTAAAAAATGGGATTTTTCTTTCTGTTGAGGACCCTCCTGAAAAATGGGACTTTACTTTCTGTTCAGGACCCTCCTGAAAAATGTGACTTTACTTTATGTTCAGGACACTCCTGAAAAATGAGATTTTACTTTCTGTTCAGGACCCTCCTGAAAAATGGGATTTTACTTTCTGCTCAGGACCCTCTTGGAAAATAGAACTTTACTTTCTGTTTAGGACCCTCTTGACAAATGGGACTTTACTTTCTGTTCAGGAACCTCCTGAAAATAGGATTTTACTTTTTGTTCAGGACTCTTTTGAAAAATGGGACTTTACTTTCTGTTTAGGACCCTTCTGAAAAATGGGACTTTACTTTCTGCTCAGGACCCTCCTAAAAAATGGGATTTTTCTTTTTGTTTAGGACCCTCCTGAAAAATGGGACTTTACTTTCTGTTCAGGATTCTCCTGAAAAATGGGACTTTCCTTTCTGTTCAGGACCCTCCTGATAAATGGGACTTTACTTTCTATTCAGGACACTCCTAAAAAATGAGATTTTACTTTCTGTTCAGGACCCTCCTGAAAAATGATATTTTTCTTTCTATTCAGGACCCTCTTGAAAAATGGGAATTTACTTTCTGTTGAGGACCCTCCTGAAAAATAGAATTTTACTTCCTGTTCAGGACCATCTTGAAAAATGGGAATTTACTTTCTATTCAAGACCCTCGTGAAAAATAGGATTTTATTTTTTTTTAGGACCCTCTTGAAAATTGGGATTTGCTCTACCCTCCTTAGAGATGGGACATTTGTTTCTGTCCAGGACCCTCCTGATAAATGGGACTTTACTTTCTATTCAGGACACTCCTAAAAAATGAGATTTTACTTTCTGTTCAGGACCCTCCTGAAAAATAGGATTTTACTTTATGTTCAGGACCCTCCTGAAAAATGGGACATTATTTTTAACAAAAATAAATCAATGGAATCTTTCTTCATCATAATCTTCATTTTGGATAATTTTTTATTTAGCTTTGATTGTTGTTTCTGGAGCCCGCCTGAAGAATAGGGTGATAAAATTGAAAGTCAAGAGCCCGCCTGAAGAATAGGGTGATGAAATTGAAGGTCAGGAGTCCGCCTGAAGAACAGGGTGATGAAATCAAAAGTTGATGAAACCGAAAGTTAGGATCCCGCCTAAAGAGCAGGGCAAATAAGTTGAAAATCAACAGATTGAAAAATAGCAAGTCAGGAGCCCACCTGGAGAACAGGGTGAAGAAACTGATAGTAATCAACAAGTTGAAGAAATTGCAAGTCAGGAGCCCACCTGAAGAATAGGGTGATGAAGTAGCGAGTCAAGAGTCAAGGAAAGCTGCATAGATAGGAATTTTGTAATTTCATTGATGTTTTAACTTGTAATTTTCATTTTTAATGTAATAAGAGAGCCATGGACTGGAACCTCGACGGGACCTCACTCGACTCTCCAACTCGATATAGTCCACTTCCTTCCAATCCTTTGAGATGTGTGTCAATTGATTCCTTCATAACTTGGGTAGGTAGGATGTCCTAAGTCAAGATTCAGTTGCTCTTCTTCCTTCTATTTCTTTCCTTAAATAATGATCGGGTCAAAATTTGGTCTCGTTGTCTACTTCTTTGTTTGAAAACACTTCGTGTTTACTTTCAAAGGGGGCATGATGTAGACACCTAATTTTGTCCCTCCGAAAAATTAGTTTTCTCATTTTTACCTTATCCTACCGTGTACCCTCAACCATGTAATAATGTCTCCACAAAATAACAAAAATAACAACCCCCTAGCTAATTTTATCTCATCCTAACAACCTACTCAATCAAAATAAAACACATCATACCTTACCCCTACCTCTACCCCCACCTTACTACCCACCTACCCCACTACCACACAATTCTCACCATCACTCTCAATTTACAGAGTATATACACCCACACAGATCATGCCAAAAAAGGGGACTGATCTTCTTGGCTGAGAAAACTCACAGCACACCTCAAGGAAAAATTCTCTTTCTTCTCCATAAACCAAACTGAAATTCACACACATCACAACACACACAGAGATGGTGAGAAGAGAGTGAGAGATTAAGAAAGGGAGAGACTGAGAGAGAGAGGGATGGAGAAATAGTGAGAAGAGGAGAGTTGATCGAGGATTGGGTTTTGTCCTCTTTATCATCATTCACACACAACAATCGTAAAAATCAACCGACCTTGAATCTCCTTTCATCATTGATAGACTTGCACATACAGTGAGAGAAAAAGAGGCGAGCTTGAGAGCTGATCGAAGATTGAACGGGAAAGAGATTTAGGACTGAAAACAGAGGAGAACTGGCCGGAGTGAGAAAAATTAGAGAGATTTGAGGGAGATTTGCGCGAGAGAGGAAAGAAAGAGGCGGGGAGCTATTGTTCCAGCAAAATTCTCACCGAAAAATGCCTTTTTTGGCTGGAAAACACTCAAAATCGATCCTTCTGGTGAAGCTGACAGTCCCATCCCATCCCTAAAACACTGAAACAACAACAAAAATAGCTAATTAATCGAGCCCCTCCTTGTTTCTTCTATTTTCGGGACCAAAATCCCATCTCTTCGTCTTGATCTTCACCGATTGAAATGTGGCTTGTCGACGTCTAGAGTTGCGATATTTTGGGTTGAGTTTGGTGTTGTTGAGGTTCTACTCATTGGTCGAGGTTTAATTCCCAGATTTGGAATGAAATTTATTCTTTTCATCCAAATAATATTTGAATCAGAAAAGCTTTTGAGGTCCACTCTTCATCTCTATTCCTTTAATTTTATATGATTATTAAGGTGTTTTGATGTGTTAGTTCTATCGGGTGATTTGTTGCTTGATATATGTTATGTTGAATGATTGACTTTGAATGGCACAAATTGGATGAAAACGATATCTGGTTGAATAATTGAAATTGGTAATTGAATGCAAAAATCAGGGTTGAGAATGAATTTGGGGGAGGAATTGAGAATTGAATAAAGTGAATATTGCGGTATTTTGATTCATTGTTGATGTTGAACGTCGATAGTATCATGTTTTAGATCGAGGATTGTTAGGCAAATCATAGGTTCTGGGTAGGCAACGTTTAGGACTCATGGTTTTGTTGAATGTTTGAAATTTTGTTGAATGGTTTGGTTTTCTCACATTGAAAATTTGTATTCATTTCGCCGGGGAATGCCTCGAGGTCTTTTGTACTTCTTTACTGGGGAATTCCACGACGTATCATGTACACAAAAGAGGTTCGTGATGAGGCCCAAGGCATTGGGTAAAGCGTTGGAGTGTAGTTTAGGATTAGTTTAGGATAGGATTT
>NW_025889434.1:7705-18967 GCF_002878395.1 Capsicum annuum
TTTTTGAAACAACTTTCATCTTTTGTCACTTTAATAAAAACCCTTTCAAAACTATAAATCAATTCTTTTTGAGTTGAAAAAGGGGTGTAACAGCACTGAGAGTCGAAGAATATAAACTATCCAAACATACTGAAGCTATGGGAAGATCTATGTTCTTGGAGTAATCTTTGGTTTTCTGAACTTTAAATATTGTTTGTGTCACACCCATTTTTCAACTAAAAGATTGATTTTAAGGGTCGAAAGGGTTTTTATTATTGAAGTGACAAAACGAAGATTTGTTTCACAAAAAGGATTATTTTTATTCAAAACTAAGAGTCGTCACTTGGCATAATCCGGGTGTGACAAGTCACTTTTCTAAATCCTTTTTCAAAACTATTTGACTCTAAAAACTGATCTGCGAACAGTGATTCCGGCTAAGGAATTTTGCTGACCAAGGGGAAGGTGTTAGGTACCCCTCGATCCCGTGGTTCGACCACGGTCGCTTGGTGGAGCGTATCGGCTAATTTGACATTATGAATGTATAAACCACACAAAACACATAACACAATCAATTAAGCAAACAAAACAAAATAAAACAATCCAAAATTTAGTGTCCAGTCCATTTATACAATCCGAAACAGAAAAATGCAAAAAATATAAAACCTATTCTAAACTAGTCCTAGACGAAACTCCAATGCTTTACCCAATGTCTCGTGCCTTGATCACCAACCTCCGTTGAAAACATAATACATCGGGGCATTCCCTGGTGAATAAATACATGAAACCTCGGGGCATTCCCCGGCCAATTGAATACACTTGAATCAAATGCGATAAACTAGAAAGAAACATTCACACGCACATTCAAACATTCAATACTCCATAATTCCTAAAAATTTGCCTACCTCTTATCGTTTTCCTATCCGTTTCGACTTAAAGCATGACACTACCACGTTAAACATCAACAATGAATCGAAATACGACAATATTCACTTTTATCCATTTTGCAATTCCCGCCCTAAAAAAAATTTTCAATCCTTAATAGGGTATCATTTCATTACATAATTCATAATCAAGAAAATCAAGCAACCAATCAAACAAAGTAGCAATTTATCACCAATCAAGATCAAACAACACACGATACTCCATTCACTGTACCATATTCTATCAAAAATAAAATAAAAAGAGGAAAAGTGTAGAAATGGACCTCAATGATGATTTTATTCCAAATATCAGTCAATCGAAAAGACAGAATCCATGCACCAAAGAACCTCGAATCAAACCCAACAACAAAACCATTCAAACTTCGATATACTCCGACTTCCAACAACGAAACCAGTCCAATTTTAATATACCCTTTACTTCTTTTCAACAACCCAAACCAACAATTATATGAGAGACGAAACCTGCACCTACTCTAGACATATCAGGGTCTGTTTGAGTCGATTTACTGAAATGGATCGCTGATGGAGATGTCACTTTACTGTTATATTTTGCCGGAGCTCTGTTGAGCTTGACTATCCCAAAAACCAGAGAGAAACGACCAGATTTACAATGACAGTGGTGTTTTCCGATCGATCGCCGATAGATTTCCGCCGCAGTGGTATCAAGCATTAACCAAGGGACTTTTCAGTTAATTTCGAGCGAGTTTCTCACTGAAAAACCTTTGATTCACTGACACTCTCTCTCACATGTCTTCTCTCTCTCGTTTTTCTCTCTTTCTCTCTCTTCAATCCACTCTCTCCTGTCTCTTCGGTGGTATTGTGTGTGGTCTTGGTGTGTTGTGAATTTGAGAGTGAGCATGAGTTTCTCTTTGTGGAAAAGATGAGATGATGATCGTTTTGGTCCCTCCCCTTATCCTGATGTAGTGTGCGTGTTTTTCCCCCTTTTCTTTGTGGACAAGAAAGTGGGGGTTGGGGGGTCACATGGGGTAGTGGGGTAGATATGGATGAGTTTTGTTAGGATAAGGTTAGAGATTTAATTTGTTAGAGATCTATTGAATTTTTTTTATTTTTGCATTTTTGTGGGACATAATTATACAGATGAGGACACGTAGTAATACGGAGGTGAAATGGTAACAATCCTATCGGGGAGGGACAAAATTAGGTGTCTACATCATGCCCCCTTTGAATGTAAACACGAAGTATTTTCAGACAAAGAAATAGACAATGAGATAGAATTTTGTCCCAACCATTATTCAAAAATGAAACAGAAGGAAAGAGAGAGACCAAGTCTTTATTTAGGACATCCTACCCACCCAAGTTATGAGGGAATTAAGTCATAGGTATCTTAAAGGATTGGAAAGAGAAGGACTATACCAAGTTGGAGAGTCGAGTAATTTCATCGAGGTTCCAGTCCGCGGCTCTGTCATTGCATCAAAAAATAAAAATTACATGTTAAAAACATAAATGAAATTAAAAAAAAAACTCTATCTATGCAGATTTCCTTGACTCTTGACTTGCTACTTCATCACCCTATTCTTCAGGCGGGCTCCTAACGTGCAATTTCTTCACCCTATTCTTCAGGTGGGCTCCTGACTTGCAATTTCATCACTCTGTTTTTTGGGCGAGCTCCCAACTTACAATTCCATCACTTGTTGCTTGGTTTTCAATTTCTTCACCTTATTTTTCAGGTGGGTTCTTGACTTGCTATTTTTTGATTTGTTGACTTTTAATTTTTTCACCTTGTTGCTTGACTTTCAACTTTTTCACCATGTTGTTTGACTTTTCATTTATTCGCCTTGTTCTTCAGGAGGGCTCCTAAAATCACATCAAAACTAAAAAGAAAAATTATCCCAAACAAATATTATTATAAAGAGATTTCATTTGCCAGGAAAGCGAAGTTTCAAACCCAAGAATTAAATTTTGCCCCAATTTATCATCAAAGGACTTTTGTGAAAGTCATATCATTATAGGAATCAAAGGGAATGACTCGACTAAAAGGTATGTCTTATAGGAATCAAGGGAATGACTTGACTAAAAGGTACGTCTTCTAGGGGTCAAAGGGAATGACTCGACTAAAAGGTACGTCTTCTAGGGTCAAGGGGAATGACTTGACTAAAAGGTATGTCTTCTAGGGGTCAAGGGAAATGACTCAACTAAAAGGTACGTATTATAGGAATCAAACGAAATGACTCGACTAAAAGTTACGTCTTCTAGGGGTCAAGGGGAATTACTCCACTAAAAGGTACGTCTTCTAGGGGTCAAAGGGAATGACTCAACTAAAAGGTATATCTTATAGGAATCAAAGGGGATGACTCGACTAAAAGGTACGTCTTATAGGAATCAAGGGTGAAGGACTCGACTAAAAGGTACGTCTTAGAGGAATCAAGGGGAATGATTCGACTAAAAGGTACGTCTTATAGGAATCAAGGGGAATAACTCGACTAAAAGGTACGTCTTATAGGAATCAAAGGAAATGACTCGACTAAAATGTACGTCTTCTAGAGGTCTAGGGGAATGACTCGACTAAAAGGTATGTCTTCTAGGGGTCAAGGGATATGACTCAACTAAAAGGTACGTATTATAGGAATCAAAGGAAATGACTCGACTAAAAGGTATGTCTTCTAGGGGTCAAGGGGAATGACTCGACTAAAAGTTACATCTTCTAGGGGTCAAGGGGAATGACTCGACTAAAAGGTACGTCTTATAGGGGCCAAAGGGAATGACTCAACTAAAAGGTACATCTTATAGGAATCAAAGGGGATGGCTCGACTAAAAGGTACGTCTTATAGGAATCAAGGGGGAATGACTCGACTAAAAGGTACGTCTTATAGGAATCAAGGGGAATGATTCAACTAAAAGGTACGTCTTATAGGAATCAAGGGGTATGACTCAACTAAAAGGTACGTCTTATAGGAATCAAAGGGAATGACTTGACTAAAAGGTACGTCTTCTAGGGGTCAATACATCTTATAGGAATCAAAGGAGATGACTCGACTAAAAGGTACGTCTTATAAGAATCCAAGGAGATGGCTCGACTAAAAAGTACATCTTATAGGAATCCAGGGGGATGACTTGACTAAAAGGTATGCCTTATAGGAATCAATGGGGCTGACTCGACTAAAAGGTACATCTTCTAGGGGTTAAGGGGAATGACTCAACTAAAAGGTACGTCTTATAGAAATCAAGGGAGGTAACTCAACTAAAAGGTATGTCTTATAGGAATCAAGGGGGATGATTCGACTAAAAGGTACGTCTTATAGGAATCAAAGGAAGATGACTTGACTAAAAGGTAAGTCTGATAGGAATCAAAGGGAGATGACTCGACTAAAAGGTACATCTTATAAGAATCCAGGGAAATGACTCGACTAAAAGGTACGCCTTATAGGAATCAAGGGGGATGACTCGACTAAAAGGTACATCTTCTAGGGGCCAAAGGGAGTGAATCGATTAAAAGGTACGTCTTATAGGAATCAAAGAATGTGACTCGACTAAAAGGTACGTCTTACTAGGAATCCAGGGAGATGACTCAACTAAAAGGTACGTCTTATAGGAATCAAAGGGAATGACTCAACTAAAAGGTACGTCTTCTAGGGGCCAAAGGGAATGACTCGACTAAAAGGTACATCTTATAGGAATCAAAGGGGATGACTCGACTAAAAGGTACGTCTTATAGGAATCAAGGGGGATGACTCGACTAAAAGGTATGTCCTCTAAGAGTCAAGGGAAATGACTCGACTAGAAGGTACGTCTCCTAGGAGTGAAGATTCAATTTAAGAAGTGTATCACTTAGTAAATGAAATCTGAAATCCCTGGATAAGTGTGTCTCCGAAAGATATGGAATGATAATTTTTTACCATGACTTTATTATCAAACCTGTGCAACAATATTGCTTCTTGCATTTGTAAAAGTGAGGCACTGCAGCCCTTGATGTTTATGCTTTGAAGTCCCTGCTTTGAAGGTAATAAGTTTCCTGTTTCATCAAAGAAAACTTGTGAGCTTAAAACATGATGGCTGGTTTATGGCTTTAGCTTTCACGGCGATCACTCTTGCCCTCATTACTTTTAACCTTGCTTCCAACCATTAACATATATCATTGACTTGTTGAATCATTAACCTGAACTCAGATTATTAAGAGTGACTGAAACAAATACAGTATCTCTGCTTTGCCATGCTTCTCAGATAAACCCTTTAAACCTAGGTATTTTCATGAGTTCCCAAGCTTTTCTGTTGAAAAAACTTTCTGCATGCCTTATTCGGTTCACAATCATGTCTCTTTCATATGCTGACTTTGTCTTACTTTGTGCAATTGAAGAAGCTGGTAGCCATTTTTTAAATATTTTTTCACTTATTTTGTCATGGACTTGACTCAAAGACACGAGAAAAATGACAATGATTTTTTTTTATTTGGATAACTAAATCAAGAAAATAAAAATAAAAATAAAGATAAAGAGAAGAAACAAAAGACAATGAATCTCCCCATTTGAAACAAAGAAACGAAAAATTTATCTAAAATGACAATCAACTCTAATGATTATGCCATGCATTTGGATTAAGCTTCTTGATATTTTCATCCAAACATTCACCAATTGTTGTTGAGCTAATGACCCTGAAATTGAGTTACTTCCTTGGGTCAATTGCATTTAGAGACCTCATTCCGCTAGTGACACCTTGAAGGGTTTTCGCCAACAAGCTCTCTCATTTTCTTTCTCTCGGCTCACCATTGTCTTATGGTATCCATGAGGTTTTTTTCACCAATGATATTCTTTAATTTTCATTTCTCTCAACTCATAATCGTCTTACGGTGCCCGTGAGGATTTTCACCGATAAGACTTTCTCATTTTTTTTGTCTCAACTCACCATCATCTTATAGTACCCGTGAGTGTTTTCACCGATAAGACTCTCTCATTTTCATTTCTCTCCTAATTCCTTATGCTGAGGAAGACAAGTAGTTTCCAAAATGCGTCATCACATCTATTGCATGCATAGCCTTAGCATTCTCAAAGATTGATCTGAAGGTCTTTCTTTAGTTGTAGCTTGGCTGCATGGGGCCCAAATGATAGTTGAAGTTGGGTGGGGCTTACAACTTTTGGAATCAACTCAAATAATAAGAATTAAATCATGCCCCAGTTTCTTTTACTGGGCAATTCTAAATTACCCCGAGAGAGGAGAATCAGGTCACGCGTAGTTCTGGCAGCTTATTCTTTTTTTGCTTTATTCTGACTTGTTCTTTTTTTTACTCTTTTTTCTGACTCTAATTTCTTGACACTCTTTCCCTTCTTTGTGGACATATTTTTCTCTCTTTTCCCCTTTTTTTTGAAACTTTCTGACTCTACTCTCTTGCTTGATACTTTCTTTTGAGCTTTGCTAGCTTTATGTTGATTCCAAAAAAGGGGTATGAAAGAAAATAATACTAAGGCTCAAATGGGGTATACAAAGGATGACACAATGTTTGGATAGCAGAATAAAATGTCTTCGTCATATCAATTCTTGAAAATACTAATACATAGCATGCAATGTGAAAGTGCACGATCAACATCATTTATGACATGTTTTACAGTACTAACTTGACCCAAACATGTTTGTCACCTCTTTTTCTATACTTGTGAAACATACAACTCCACATTTGTTGTAAATCCCTCACACTGAATGACTCATCATACTTTCATGGATTTGATTTTCTATCTGTTCCTCTTGATAGGATCAGGCAGACACTGTTTGACCTAATTGAGCTATGCTTTTCAATTGATGACCAAGTTATTCTTGTGATTCTCAAAATAATTACCTTAATTTTGAAAAAAGGCTTCAACTTGTCACCAAATGTCTCAGCACTCCACCTATTTTCTCAGATGTTTTTTTTCTAACTTTAGCCCTCTGATTCCATGTTTCATGGTTAAATTGGACTTTAAGATCTGGATGAAAATTCTGCAAGCATGTCATATCACTAGAGTCAACATAAAATGTATTGTATAAAGAAAACAAAGAAATAACACATATTTAAAACACAAAGAAAAAAGGACACTTTATTTAGTTGAAATAAAAGGTAGAAGGGTTTGAACCTAAACGACAAAAGGACAAAACAAGATAGATCCCGAACTACAACTCTAAAATAATTCAAAAAAGAAAAAAAAAAAACAAACTACTAGACCTATTCCTAGTAGGGAGAGGGGTGCTTCTCAATTGCTCAACCTGACAACTTAGCCACTGGTTTTCATATCAACATGACTAGAGCTTCTCTCACTGTCAATGTTCTGCACCATGATTAATCCATCTTGAATCATCTTTTCAATTTCTCTTTTCAAATCTCGACAATCTTCAATACTATGACCCTAAGCATCAGAATGATATGCACATCGTACATTAAGATCAAAATTTCTTGAACGCCGATTAAGAGTCCACCTAAGGAGAGGAGTGATCATTCTCCATTGTACCAATCTCTAAAATAAATTGGCATACGACTCTCCAATTTGTGTAAATCTATCTCTCGACTTCTACCTCATTTCATCATTTGGCTTGGATCAAGAATCAGGCTTAGAAGGGTTTTGGTATGTTTGTGGAGCTAGAGGATGACTCTGAAGAGTTGGTGTATTCCACTATAGGTAAGATGGGGGTTGAACATGTGGTTGTGCGTTATATACTAGATATAGAGATGGAGGAGCAGGGTATAATAGATTTTCGGAGTGATTATGTGGAGCTTGGGCATGAACTTGGGTTTGATCCTGAGAGTTTCGAAAACGAGGTCTTCTTGATCATGCCCACTGTCCAACTATAATAGAAGATGAAAATACCTTATTTTTGTCTCTCCAACACTTCCTGAACCCTTTTGAATTGTTTGAGTTGTCGCTTTCATTATTGCAAAACTCACAATGTGACCAGTCTTAATTCCCTCTTCTATCATCTCCCCCATTTTAAGGACCTCAATAAATGACTTGCCTAATGTAGGTAACAAGTGTTTATAATATGTTTCATCCTGCATTTGAATAAACACCTCCACTATTTTGCTTTCTTTCATTGGCGGTTTTACTCTACCAGCTTGTTCACGTCATTTGATCGCATACTCCCTGAAACTCTTAGCATTCTTTTTTTTTATACTAGTTAGGGATTTTTCGTCAGGGATCAACTCCACATTATATTGAAATTGTTGCACAAATTCATTAGTTAGGTCATCCCAACTAATCCACTTGTTGATGTCGTGGTCAACAAACCATTCCGAAGCTAGGCCTGAAAGACTCTCCCCGAAATAAGCCATGAGTAGTTTTTCCTTCCCTCCAGCTCCTCTTAATTGGTTACAATAGCGCCTCAAATGTGCCACTGGGTCCCATGTCCATCATACTACTCAAACTTTGGCATTTTAAAGCCAGGAGGAAGGTTGACACCTGAAAACATGCATAAGTCCTTATATAAGACACTTTTTTAACCCCCAAGTCCTTGCAAGTTCTTCATAGACAGTTCCAAACTTCTCAATTTTCTGGTCATTTCCTCTTGTTATTCTGTTATAATAGGCTTCTCAGTGTTAGGAGTAAATTCAGGCGGGTGAGTGTCACCGTAAAGACCAGTCAACTTAAATGTAGGCTCGAAAGTGTAACGCTGATCGCCAGTAATATTCAATGTAGCCTCTCTTGTAGAGTAGGGAGGAATAACTCAAGTAGGAGCTTCAGGTGGGGATGGCTCCACAAAAGCATGAACAACAGGTGAAGCCACGTTTGTGGTAGTCTTGGATTGGGGAGTGAGGAAATGAACATTGGAAGTGGTTGGATATTGTTGCCCCGGAGTCGATCCTGATGCATATTGTGGCATATCAACAAAAATGGAAAATTGTGCATGTGACATGGGAGGCAAGCCAGGAAGATATTCCAGATTATTAGTGGGAACTGAGGGAGGTGGCAACCCATTAGCCCAAGCTCGATGCATCTCTATCATTTGTTCCGTTAATTTCCAAATCTCTTCATTAAATCCTAAATTTTCATTTTCCAAACTCCCTATCTGATTAGTGACAATAAAATCGGTATCCTTATTGGCCATAACATTCTCTGTTACTTGGTGCAATATGGAGGACCAACCAAAATGCGACAAACCAACCACCTTAAACTAACTGAACAAGAGATAGCAAATGTGTTAGAGTTCAACACTTTTGCAAAATCTCTCTTTCTTTTTAAAAGATCACCGAACCCAAGAAGGGCGCCTATGTATCTCACTCCCAAAAGAGGAGAATCAGGTGTGCGTAGTTCGTGAAGTCTTACCAAAATGGCCAAATAAACTAAACTCTTTTTCATTTTCTTGAAATTTTAAGAATAAAAGAAAAATGACAAATTGTCAAAAGAATAGACGAAAATCTTTTTGAATTTTTCAGCTTTAATAACCTATACAAAATGAAACCTATGATTACCAAAGAAACTCTTTTTGGGTTTTAATTTTGCATTTCATACGAAAATGAAACTTGAACCTATTAAAGGAAAATCTTTTGTAGTTTTCTCTTACAGATGTATATGAAACACCTACTCTAAATGAAGAGTTAAGAAAATCTTTTTTGATTTTTGAATAAGATCCCCGAACCAACAATAGGTTGCCTGCGCATCTCACATCCCAAAAGAGGAGAATCAAGGGTGCGTAGTTCGTCCAGATTGGACAATTAAGGATTAAATAACAAACTAAAACTTAACTTGAGCGACACGATTACAGACAGATGATGAAAGAAAAATCTTTTATGGGTTTTAATTTGACACTTCACACAAAAATGACACCAACAACTATGAAAGAAAAATCTTTTTGATATTTTCGATATGAAATATACAAAACTTCTACCATCTTTTTTTGAGTTTTTCTTTTATAAAAACTCCTATATGAAAAAAAAATCTTTTGAAATTTTCGAATTATGAATGCATGGTAAAGGAATAAAAAGAAAATCCTTTTGATATTTTTTTTAGAAAATGAGTGCGAAAGGTAAAAAAAATCTTTTTGAACTTTTGGATTGTGAAAAAAAAAATCAAAATCCATAAAGAACTCTAAAACTTATGAAACTCTTTTTTGACTCACCCTTTTCTTTTCTCTCTTTTTTTTCAACACTTTCTTATCTACACACCTTACTTCTAACACATGTTTTCCCCAAATCAATCCATCAAATGACTACATTATCCTTAGAGATGCAACATTTAGCACGTAGGGATGCTTTAGAGGTGAGTATCCTACGAAGGGCCACGTGGGTCCCGCTAGGTCTCAATATGACGTAGATAAGCATAACCTGAAGGCTGACCTACGCTGGGATTCACTAACAAGGCTATTCGGGGGTGCGTATGGTTGATAGTGGCTGTGACAGATTTCCACCCACTCCATAACACCGATGGCTCCTCCTCTTAAAATAAGGGTGACTCAACTAGAGGTCGTGTACAACATGTGTACTACGGACTTGTTGCAGAAAGAATGACTCGGATTATGCACATGATACCAGATATAAAGCGGTAACACATAAAGTAAAACTGTAAACAAAGAGCACGTAGGCACTCAACAATGATAAAACAATAACACAAAACAACACAAACAATGTTTATACACCCATAATGCCAAACAAAGTCGATACAGCTCCAAAAATAAGCTTGAATTCTAAAAAAGATCCCCAGAAGAGTCGATAGAGCTTTCACACCCATTTTCAACTAAAAGATTGATTTTAAGGGTCGAAAGGGTTTTTATGATTGAAGTGACAAAATGAAGATTTGTATCAAAAAAAGAATTATTTATATTCAAAACTAAGAGTCGCCACTTGGCATAATCCAGGTGTGCCAAGTCACCTTTGGAAATCCTTTTTCAAAATTATTTGACTCTAAAAACTGATCTACGAACAGTGATTCCGGCTAAGAAATTCTGTTGACCGGGGAAGGTGTTAGACACCCCTCGATCCCGTTGTTCGACCACAGTTGCTTGGTGGAGCGTATCGGCTAATTTGACATTACGAATGTATAAACCATACAAAACACATAAAACAATCAATTAAGCAAATAAAACAAAACAATCCAAAATTTAGTGTCCAGTCCAATTATACAATCCGAAATAGAAAAATGCGAAAAATATAAAACCTATTCTAAACTAGTCCTAGACTAAAATCCAATGTTTTACCCAATGTATCGGGACTTGATCACGAACCTCCCTTGAAAATATAATACATCGGGGCATTCCTCGGTGAATAAATACATGAAACCTTGGGGCATTCCCCGGCCAATTGAATACACTTGAATCAAATCCGATAAACTAGAAAGAAACATTCACACGCACATTCAAACATTCAATACTCCATAATTCCTAAAAACTTGCCTACCCCTTATCATTTGCTTATCCGTTTAGACTTAAAGCATGA
>NW_025889435.1:0-1823 GCF_002878395.1 Capsicum annuum
CAAGATTTGTAAATTTAGAATAAAGTTATATATATATATATATATATATATATATATATATATCAATAATGTTTTAAAAAAGAAAAATGACTGCTACAAACACATGATAAATGAATAAATATTTATCAACGTTCGTTGTGTGTATACATGAAAAATCTGAGTATAAAAGGTACATATCTTATGCTCAAATTTAGTTAATGTACATTCAGAGGGAGATATAGAGGGTTGATTATGAATTTACGTAAATTCAATAACTTTTATCCAAACTCTATATATATATATTAAAAAATCTGTTAAATATCTATAAATTCAATTATTATTATTATAGTTATAAAATCTGATAAACTTCAAATCAATACTTTTTACCTAAAAAAAAGGAGGGTGTGAAAGGTGTTTAAAATTAAAATATGATGATCATAAAGTGATCAAGGTGTGCATTAGCTTTTTTTATTTTGTGTTTTCTTGACGTGAATGGTTGTGTGACATAATAAAAATCAAATTATTTTTGTTTTTTGTTTGTTACTTTTAGATAATGTTCAAACCAAAATCGAATTGCAACTTTTTTCAGAAGTTTCACGTTCTAATTATAGCGGATTTTTTTCCAATCTGAATTATCATCATATATGGTTATCTTACCTGAATTATCAATATTGATGTATTTAAACACACCTAATTGAGTAGATAAATGACGATAGTTCAAATAAAAAAATCAATGGCAGATAACTTTTGACTTCTAAGATTTGTCTTTTTAGATTATTTGGGCTTGAGTCATGGCCGGATCCAACTTTTCTTCATTTTATTTTTAATAATTAATAAATTTCCCAAATGGCCATCTTTTTATTTAAAAACAAAAAAGTGACGTAATTAAAAAATTTAAACAGTTTATTACTTCAGATGAATAAGTTACTATTTTTTTTAATGATATTCGTAAAAATAATATTCAGTGAATCGCGCGGGTACTTATACTAGTTTTCTTAAAAATAAAAGATTCTGCATATATTTAGTTAGTGGTAATAAGGGTTCTCCTAGATACTAGGATAGCGTAAGTGTTTGTACGGTCTAGTAGTTTGGGTCGTATATTAAGTGTGTGTGTGTATATATATATATAATTAATGTTTGAGAAAGATTTAGATGATGCCTATATTTTTAGATTTATTATTGATTTGAATAATTAAATGGTTCGAGTAGAACTAATGTTTTTTGTTCGGTACAATTGTATATTAAGTATTACTCGTAGAAAAACTAAAATATAAAAACTAAATAAATAATTATTTCAAAATTTTCACCTACTTGCAATAATTTAACATAGATTTTCTCGGACACAAAATTCTAATTAGAGTTTTTTTTCTCTATTCGTTAGCCCAAAATCAATAACTGAGTTTTACGATGTTGGTAAAATTTTTTTTCTATTTGTAATCCTCAATTTATTATACAAGAAATCTTTGAAAAGATGTCGTCAAATGGAGATAGTTTTTCTCAAAGAAACAATACTGACTTTGATGGAATTGAGTCACCAAATGTTATTGTTCATGTTGACCGGCATGTGCAACAACAGCAACAACAATTTCCCTCTGGTTTATTATTGTTTTTCAACTTTCAAGCTGATGTGGTTATTTATTCAATCTTTAATTTTATCATTAATAAACATAAGTTATTAATTTTTCAATTACTAAATAGATTCAAGAATATTTTAACTGAATTAATATATGTAATTATAACTAATATTTTGTGTATTCATCATGAATATTTTATTTTAATTAATATATGTAATTATATGTTAATATTTTTGCATATTCGTTTGATTAGCAGTAGAATCTACACCT
>NW_025889436.1:0-5686 GCF_002878395.1 Capsicum annuum
TACAAAATTCTGGTATATATGATTTACGCAAATTATTTTTTTACTTGAATTTATTTACTGAAATCCTTTTTTGAATCTAATACGCAATAAAAATTGATTCAATTTCAACATAATGAAAATCGATTTTATTATTGGTTTGAATTAGATTTTCGAAATTGAATGCACAATATAAACTTCAAACACTTTCAAATTGTCAATTTTGTAATTACTACTATTTTTGTATACAATAACTTCAATTGTAATTTTGTGTTTCAATTTTCGTATTCAATTTTTATTTTCGTAATTTTGAATTTTTTTTCATAGAAGTTGTTAAAAGGTTATAATCCTGGTTTGTGTTGGTTTTTTTTTTCTTTTCTAAATCTCATTTGTAATTGTAATTTGTGTGATATATTCATTCATTACTCTACTGCATGTTTCATAATATACATATTGACAGTCTTTTAATATTTTTTTTATGTATATATATATTAATAGTATATTTGAATTTCTGTATATCTGTTAACATAAGTGTATAATTGTATTTGTATATCTGTTTTAAAGGTTACAAAGATTGTTTTTATTATTTGTATATCGATTGTTTGTATATCTGTATATTAGTTTACATAAATTTGATATTTGTATATCTGTTGTTTGTATATCTGTATACATATATGCAAATGAAGTATACATATATTCAAATCAAAACTGTTGTTTATTATTTGTATATCTGTTGTTTGTATATACAAATTTGAATATTGTTTGTAAACGATATTGCAAACGAAATATACATATATTCAAATCAAAATTGTTGTTTATTATTTATTTATAAGTTGTTTGTATATTTGTATATACCCCATTGTGTGAAAATACACTGGACTTGTTGTTGTTGTTGTTGTATATCTGTATATACAAATTTGAATGTTGTTTATAAACGAATATACATGCAAAAGAAATATACATATTTGTATATCTGTTGTTTGTATATCTGTATATATATATATATATATATATATATATATATGCAAACGAAATAAACATATACATATATGTTTATTATTTGTATATTTGTATATACAAATTTGAATGTTTTACATAATAACAAATTTGAATGTATATACATATATTCACTCTAAAACTGTATATTATCTGCATATGCATTATTCTTCAAAATGTATATGTGAAATTTAACTGTATATACATATATGTAAATTGTATATACATATATAAAAAATACAAACTTTATATACATACATACACTCTAACTCTGTATATATATGCATGCATTATTCTACAAAAAAAAAAAGTATACATATCTACATCTATTGAAACAAAAATGTATATTGACCAACAATTCTGTTTCATGAGAATATATACAAAAAACCCTCGTAATCATTGTCAACTTCATTGCTTCCCCTTTTAGATTTAGATACCTTAAAATATTTTTTTATTTCCGCCTTGCTAGAAGATGCAAAATTCTTTCCTTTTTTTTTGATAAATCATCCATAAAAAAAAAAAATGTGGGAGTGACTTACATAATATATAAAAATTTATATTATAAAATAAAAATCCACAAAAATAAAAAAATTATAAAAACGGGGGAGTGCTCCCTCTTTTCTATTTTTTTTGTAAAATATATGAACAACGAAGAAATTTAACGACTAACTGACATAATATATAAAAGTTCTAAAAAAATTAAATCTAATGTCAATAAATATCCTAAACTGATTTTTTGTGGTGAAAAATTCACAAAAATGATTTATCACAGAAAAATCAAGGAATGTCACACCCTTTTTTTTTTTTAACTCCAAAAGATTTCAATTTTAAGTTCGAAAGGATTTTTATTATTAAAGTGACAAAATGAAGATAATTTATTTCGAAAAGGACCTTTTACATTCAAAACTCAGAGTCGTCACTTGCTATAATCTGGTGTGCCAAGTCACCATTGGAAATCTTTTTCAAAACCATTTGACTCTTTAAAGTGGTTTGCGAACAGAAATTCTGGCTAAGGAATTTTGTTGACCGAGGGGAAGGTGTTAGGCACCCCTCGATCCCGTGGTTTGACCACGGTCGCTTGGTGGAGCGTATCGACTAATTTTGAAACTATGAATGTACAAACCACACAAAACAAGTAAAATAATCAAACAAACAAAGTAAAAAAAATGAATCAAAAGTACAGTGTCCAGTCCAATTTATACAGTCCAAAATAGAAAAATGCAAAAATAAATCCTATCTAACCTACACTAATACTAACTACGCTCCCGTGCTTTACCTGACCCCTCGGGTCTTCCTCACGAACGTCTTCCGCCAACATAGTACGTCGGGGCATTCCCCGGTGAATAAATACATTGTGTCTCGGGAAATTCCCCGGCTAAATAAATACGTTTGAATTAAACACGATAAACTAGAAACCAAACATTCACACGCATATTAAACATTCAAAACATTTAATAAACACATCACTCCTAAGTTTTGCTTACCCAAACCGACATTTGCCTATCCATTTCAACATATCATAATTCTATCACATTCCAACAATATTCATGCTCATTAAGAATTAAACAAAACAATAATAAACCAAGTTAATCTAAATTCAACTTTTTATCAATTTCTCAGTTCCATCCCCAAACAACCAATTTCAATTCTCAAACAAGATACCATTTCACCAACCATAATCAAGCAAACCAACCACGAGTCAAAATAAACACGCATTCATCACCTACAAGGACCAAATAACACGCAATATTCAATCCAACACCAAATATAATAAACAATGAAATAAAAAGAGAAAGAGAGTAGAATTGGACCTCAATTTGAAGCTTTCAAACTCAATGTTATTCGAATAAAGAGAGTCTGCACCCGGAAACCTCGAGCCGAACTTTAACACCAACAATCCAACTCAACAATGGGAAATAATGACTCGTTCACCGTCACTTTTCACTGACACTGTTCACCCCGTTACTGTTCACCGACACTGTTTACGCCAAATTTCCATTGTCCAGACCCTTTTTCTCTCTCGATTTTTTTCTCTCCCACGATTCTCTCTTTCTCTCCCTTATTTTTTTTTGTTCTTGTCACGAAGATGATTTGATGATTGTTGTTATTGTGGAGAAGATGATGATGAAAGAATGAGCCTCCCCCTTTTCCCCTTTTAGAATTTTTCTTTTATATTTTTTATTTGGTTTTTCTTTTTCTTTATTTATTATCCTATGTGAAAGAATTTAATTTGTGGCTTGTGGGAATAAGTGTGTGGCATGTGGAAAAGTTAGTGTGGCATGTGGAAGGATGAGGGTGGCGTATGAAAAAATGAGTAGGGCGTGTGCCTTTTGCATGTATCCAATGAAAAATGAAAATTGAGATGTTGAGGTGGCAAAGATGCTATGTATTTAATTATTTTCAATTTTTTTTTTGGGGGAGAAATTATCAATTAAATAAAAGTATGGTAAGGTGAATAAAAATAAAAATTAAAAATTAAAAAAAATAATTAAAATATTTTCGGGAAAGGACAAAATTACGTGTCTACAAGGATTATATTTTGTGATATTAGAGTGACTTTAAGAGAAAAAGAAGGAGAAAAAAGTCGAAGAAGATCTCTTGAATAATCATGTATTATGATGTTGCCAATGTTATCGTTTCTTTAATTTAAAATCAAGGATATTAAAGTGATTTTAAGAGAAAATTAAGGAAAAAAATAATTGAAGAAGATATCATAAAAAAATCTTGTGTTTTGATATTCCATTGTTGCCTTTTTTTGAGTCAATAGGATAGAGAGAATAGAATAAAAATACAAAAAATAAATATATGAGAGAGAAAATTGATATATACAAATCTTAATACATTTATATATAGGGCACACAAAAAAAACTGACTTTTAACTACCAAATGACTATGAATTGTAATTTTTTAAAACATTAACCATATCATGTAATTAATATAATATTTTGCCTATTATTTTTCATGTTTTTTTTTTAACTCAAAACCAAGCACAAATAAGAAATCTCTTTGATTTTATACCACACATATAAATAAGATAAAAGGAGGTTGAATATAAGGATGACAAATTTTGACATATAGATATCTATATTTTCTAGAAACAATATTATCAAAATATCAAAGACGTCATAGTTTATAAACAAAAAATCACTTTTCACCTTTAATTCTAAGGTTGAAAGTAAGAGCGCAAACAGCTGAAAAGCTTCTAGAAAGAATTTTAAAAAATATTTATTCAAAGTCAAAATGACAAAATTGTTATTTGCTAAAAATCTAAGGGTAAGAAGGTAATTAACAAATATAGTTATTACTAAAAATAAGGATTTAGTTTATTGGCTAGCCTAAAATCTAGCTAAGAGGCAATTTGGTAAACTTTCTCCCATCCAATTCAAATTAAAAAAGAAAAACATCACACATTTTGGCAATGTACATATCAAAAGGCTTAAAGGTACCTTATTTTTCTCTCTTCTCTTTCATAAAAATATTTCTTTTCTGTGTTCTTGCTTTGTATTTTTTAAAAATAAAATCATTTTTCTATTAGATTTTGCATGTATATGTCGAAGAGAAATATTGGAGTAACTGGTAAAGATGTTGTCGTGGGGTGAGGAGGTCACGGGTTCAAGCCGTGGAAATAGCCTCTTGCAGAAATGTAATGTAAGGCTGCGTACGATAAACCCTTGTGGTTCGGTTGGCTCTTTCCTGAAGAGTTTTAGTGAACCTGACTGTCCTTAATTCGGTATGTATACACCCGAAAAAAATATAATTCGATGTTGAGTTGACCAAATATTTGTTTTCAATATCAAAGTTTGTAGGCTAACTCGGCATCAAGGTACATTTTAATATAAAGAGAACGATAGTTTAGGTATGTAAATGAAAGAATGGATTGTTGAGGTATGAAATTCGCGAACGTATTATAGTTTAGTTTAGGTGTGCTTTTTATTTTATTTTTTTTTGGTTGGCTTTTCTGGATTTTAAATTAGTTGTTATGATTTCTAAAAATGATTGTCTCAAATTAGCTGTCGTGATTTCTAAAAATTAATCGCCTTCTGAAAATAGTCGTCTCAAATTAGATGTCACATTTCATCTTTAGTAGTTATTATTGTTGAAGACCGCAAACATGTCAATTATAGAGAATGTTATGATAGGTCAAGTACCTATGAAGGGTAAATAGTTAAAAACTGCTCCTAGTTAATGTTTTCTAAAACGCGTATAAAAGAGAATCACGACAGATAATTTGGAATAGAGAAAGTACAAGGCGATAGAATATTGAGCTAAGTACTAGTTGTTGCAATAGTACTTGTGATCTATATTGCTCGAACTCATTAGAACTGTTGATAGTTGTGTGTCGGATTCTTCAAATATAGTGCATTTCTGAAGGATCTGATACGACAACAGTAATATTTTTGGAGAGTCTGAGCAATGTAGCTTTACTTGTGATCTGTGTTGCTCGAACTCTTTAGAACTGTTGACAGTTGTGTGTCGGATCATTTAAAAGTAGTGCATTTTTTAAGGATCTGATACGACCACAACAACATTTTTTCAGAGTCCAAGCAACGTAGCTTCATTTGTGATCTATGTTGCTCGAACTCTTTAGAAATGTTGACAGTCGTTTCTCGAATCCTTCAAAAGTAGTGCATTTCTGAAGGATTTGATACGACGACATTAACATTTTTGGAGAGTCCGAGCAACGTAGCTTCACTTGTGATCTATGTTGCTCGAA
>NW_025889437.1:0-2641 GCF_002878395.1 Capsicum annuum
CCTTTTGACCGCTGACCTTGCCTATGTGGCATTGAAATGATGACTAGGACAAAGAGAGTGTAGTGACTCGCCTGGAGGTGCGAGTGGGGGTCAATTTTTGACCAATTTTATATTAAAATAATTAAAAAATAAAAATAATATTAAAATTTAAAAAAATAATTAAAAAAGGGTCCTTTTTTTTCCTCCATCTTTTTTTATTTAAAAATATTTTTAAAAATTTTAAAATATTTTAAAATTTTTTAAAATAATAAAAATATTATTTCCCTCCCCCAGCCCCTCCCCACCCTACCCCCAGCCCCCACACCCCTCTCGCCCCGTCCCCACCCCACCCCACCCCCAGCCTCTTCCAGCCCCTCCACCCCACCCCAACACTCTTCCATCCCCCCTCCCCACCACCACCACCTTCACTTTTTATTTTTTATTTTAATTTTTCCTCAATTCAATTCTTTTCATTTTTTTTCGAATTAAAATTTAAGTTTGAAATCTTTTTATTTTTTGAGGATTAAAATTTAAATTTTAATTGAAAGTGAGTGATAGTGAATATTAAAAAAAACTAGTGAATTTCGCTTGAAAAAAATTAAATTTTTGTGAATTTGTTAAAGATATTCAAATTAAAAATCAAAAATTTATTATGTTTGTATATATGAATTTACAGTTAAAAATTTAAATTAGTTGGAGAAGAATTTTAATTATTTGGAATGGATTTGATGTTTAATTTGTCAGCAAAGATAAAAACATGATTATTCAAATTTTTCTACAATTATAAAATTTTATTATTTAATTAAATTAATTTTAATATTTATTTTGTTATTTAGAATTTTAAAAATGACTTGAAATTTAATATAATACTTTTTTTTAAATGACGTAGCAGCTGACGTGGGGAGAGTGTATTACACTCACCAAAAAAAGATTTAAAATATTACTTTTTAGTGGGTTCAGGTGTTCAAATAACAAACATGTAAGTAGAAGTGTCCAATTTATAAAATCAATATAGTACAAGGGTCCAGAAGAACATTTTGCCAAAATGAAGGAACAAAGAGATAACATGGGAAAAAAACAAAAATATACGAAATTGCTCCATATTTTCAAGTGAAATGGTATTTGTACTCATATGTATTTATATATATTTCAATTGATTGAATGAGTCTCAAAATTAGTTCCTTAAGGTATTTCAAGTACGAGAAACTAATCCGGATCTCGCTTGTGGTTGTTTTATTATGGATGGTGTTGCTCCACCCTTAACCAGAGGTCGAGGGTTCGACCCTGCGCATGGAGCAAACTCTGTTGGGGGAACTACCCCCCGAATGGGGCCCTACCCGGCGCGAATCAGAATTAGTCGGGCTCCAATACGAGTACCGGACATCGGTTGAAAACCCCCCCCAAAAAAAGTACGAGAAACTATATGTCATGTTGAGAATCTTTTATGATAATTATTCATAACTAGAAATAGTTCTTATGCCCCCATAATATATATTTAACATCTAAGCTTGATATGTTTCGACAAGATGAGGCAAGTGAGGTTTGTGATGGTTTTGTACACATGAAGGGAAGATATTTAGATGCCCCAGTAAGACTTGTAAGAGGCTGGACATAATGGATATAAGGAGAAGTAGAGGTAGTGCGAAGAAGAACTTGAGAGAAGTGATTAGAGACACATGATGCAACTTCATCTTACTGAGGACATGACCTTGGATAGAAATGTATAGATGTCCTGAACTAGGGTAAAAAGTTAGTAGGTAGTTGAACTTTGACTCGCTTTGTGACAAATTTAGGCTTAGTGAGAGTTTAGCTAGGAGAACTATTTTAGTAAAAAAAAATTGCTAAAAAATAATAGCTTTTTATTTAAATATTAATGTAATATAACTTACCAGAAACACAAAAAAAAATAGGTATTCAATTAATACTTTTTAAAAAATTTGATAGATGAAGAAAAAATTGTGGAGAAACTTAATTATATGACCAAAAAAAGTTAGAGAAAAATAATTTTGGTCTTATATTAGAAATATGGATATGGAGATGACATTTATTTTGAAAGTTTGTTGAGAAATAGGTACGAGATCAGAAATAAATCAAAAGCAAAGCTTTGTTGTGAATAACGGTGATAGTAATTTATTTAATCATTATAATTAATAAAAGGGTATGTTTGAAAAGCCTGGTATAATTTTGTAAGGTAAATACTTAAAATTATATTATATTAATTGTGCTCATATCTAAATTTTGCTTATAGTCACATATACTCAAATTAGAATAACGTTTTTCATTATTTAAATAAATATAATATTATATATATTGTAACTTCAAATTATGTACATTAACATCTAATGAAGTTGTACTTAATAGTTTATTTGAAACGAGTAAATTTGGCTGCGCTTCGTGCGGTTACAAAAAACTTATTGGATTCACAAACTAATTTTTTTACTATACACAAAAAATTAGAATACTGTTTATTAGTCCTTAAATCCAAACAGATTGTATTTTAGTTTTTTAGTTCATTTTAATATTAACACTCTATTTTATATTTTTTTCTCTAACCTTTCATCACCCAACGTAGTTCTTAGGAAACTAATTCGCCCAAAGAAGAAAAACAAAGATCCATTAAATTACCGCCATCATTATTTTTGGTTTAGTATAGTAATATTCT